>NC_057738.1:38201849-38206862 GCF_004010195.1 Chiloscyllium plagiosum
GAAGTGATTGCTGGGCCTCTTGCTGAGATATTTGTATCATCGATAGTCACAGGTGAGGTGCCGGAAGACTGGAGGTTGGCTAACGTGGTACCACTGTTTAAGAAGGGTGGGACAAGCCAGGGAACTATAGACCAGTGAGTCTGACCTCGGTGGTGGGCAAGTTGTTGGAGGGAATCCTGAGGGACAGGATGTACATGTATTTGGAAAGGCAAGAACTGATTAGGGATAATTAACATGGCTTTGTGCGTGGGAAAACACGTCTCACAAACTTGATTGAGTTTTTTGAAGAAGTAACAAAGAGGATTGATGAGGGCAGCGGTAGATGTGATCTATATGGACTTCAGTAAGGCGTTCGACAAGGCTCACCATGGGAGACTGATTTGCAAGGTTAGATCTCACAGAATACAGGGAGAACTAGCCATTTGGATACAGAACTAGCTCAAAGCTAGAAGACAGAGGGTGGTGGTGGAGGGTTGTTTTTCAAACTGGAGGCCTGTGACCAGTGGAGTGCCACAAGGATCGGTGCTGGGTCCTTTACATAAATTATTTGGATATGAGCATAAGAGGTACAGTTAGTAAGTTTGCAGACGACATCAAAATTGGAGGTGTCGTGGACAGAGAAGAGGGTTATCTCAGATTATATCAGGATCTGGACCAGATGGGCCAATGGGCTGAGAAGTAGCAGATGGAGTTTAATTCAGATAAATGCGAGGTGCTGCATTTTGGGAAAACAAATCTTAGCAGGACTTATACACTTAATGGTAAGGTCCTAGGGAGTATTGCTGAACAAAGAGACCTTGGCGTGCAGATTCATAGCTCCTTGAAAGTTCCCTGCAGTATCCAGGAAAGTGCTAGGAGGATTAGCCATGGGAAATATGGGGATGGAGATGGGACTGGGTGGATGCTGTTTAGAGGGCTGGTGTGCCCTCAATGGGCTGAATGGCCTGCTTCCTCACTGCAGGGATTCTATGATTCCAGTAGTGGAATTCAACTGGATCGGTGAGTATTTCTAGTCTTTAAAGTCAAAGTAACATCTCCACTTTGTGTTTAAATCTTGAATTGTATTTCTATCTTTTTCCTAAACACAGCTCAGTCGGTATAAAGCTGAACTCCTTGTGTGTAATTTGATAACTTGTCCACTCTGTTTCATGCCTTGGTCAACTGTAATCTTTCCTCATGTTCCAAAGGTCCTCAAAAAACTTAGTTAAAAATCAGACAACACCAGGTTATAGTCCAACAGGTTTATTTGGAAGCACTAGCTTTCGGAGCACCGCTCCCTCATCAGGTGATTATGAGCCCCTGATGAAGGAACAACATTCCGAAAGCTAGTGCTTCCAAATAAACCTGTTGGACATAACCTGGTGTTGAGTGATTTTTAACTTTGTCCATCCCAGTCCAACACCAGCTCCTCTAAGTCATCCCAAAAACTTAGGGTTCTTTCTAGTCAGAGTCATACAGCATGTAAACAGGCCATTCAGTCCAACTAGCCCATGTCTACCTTAATCTGAAACTAAACTAGTCCCATCAGCCTGCACTTGGCCCTTATCCTTCCAAACCTTTCCAATTCACGCACTTATCCAAATATTTTTTAAATGTTTTAACTTTACCTCCATCCAGCACTTCCTCTGGCAGGCTGCACAAACCACTCTGTGTAAAAAAGTTGCCCTTGTGTACTTTTTAAATCTTTTTCCTTTCACTTTAAGAATATGCCCCAACCCTCAGGAAAAGACCCTTGTCATTGACCTATGCCCCTCATTATTCTATGAACTTTTATGAGGTCACCCTTCAATCTCTTACACTCCATTGAAAAGTGTCCCAGCCTTTCCAGTCTATTTTTATATCTCAAACTCTCCCTTTCGGGCAACATCATGGTAAATCTTTTCTGAATTCTCTCCAGTTTAATATGCTTATAACAGGGTGACCAGAACTGGACACAGTATTCCAGAAGTGGCCTCACCAATGTCCTGTACAACCTCAACATGACATCCCAACTCTGATACTCAAAGATCTGAGCAATGAAGGCAAATGGGCTAAATACCTCCTTAATCACCCTGTCCACCTGTGAGGCAAATTTCAAAGAATTATGTATCTGAATCCCGAGGTCACCCTAATCTACAACATTATCCAGGGTCCTACCAATAATTGTATAAGTCCAGTCCTTGTTCGTTTTACAAAAATGCAATACCTCACATGTATCCAAATTAAATTCTGTCTGCCTCTCCTAGGTTTCAATGAGATCGTCCTCTCATTGTTCTAAACTCCTGTGAATATAGCGCTAGCCCATTGAGTCTCTTCTCATACATCAGTCCTGTCATCCCAGGAATCAATCTGGTTGATGGAGGTCAGTCATCTCAGCTCCAGGACCTCTCTGAGGAGTTCCTCAGGGTAGGTCCTAGGCCCGACCATCTTCAGCTGCTTCATCAATGACCTTGGTTCCAACATAAGGTCAGAAATGGGGATGTTCACCAATGATTGTACAATATTCAGCATCATTCATGAGTCCTCAGACACTGAAGCAGTCCATGTCCAAGTGCAACAAGATCTGGACAATACCCAGGCTTGGGCTAACAAGTGGCAATAACATTCGTGCCACACAAATGCCAGGCAATGGCCATCACCAATTAGAGACAATCTAATCATCACCCTTTGACATTCAGTGGTGTTACCATCACTGAATCACCCATTATCAACATTCTGGGAGTTACTATTGACCAGAAACTCAACTGGACTCACCACAGTGGCTACAAGAGCAGGTCAGAGCCTAAGAATAACTGCAGTGAGTAACTCACTTCCTGACTCCCCAAAGCCTATCTGCCATCTACAAGGAGTGTGATGGAATACTCCCCTCCTTGCCTGGATGGGTGCAGCTCCAACAACACTCAAGAAGTTCAACGCACCATCCGGGACAAAGCAGCCCGCTTGATTGGCACCACATTCACAAGCATCCACTTGCTTCAGCACCAACACTCAGTGTGCACTGTCTACAAGAGGCACTCCAGGCATTCACCAAAGATCCTCAGACAGCACTTTCCAAACGCATAACCACTTCCATCGAGAGAGACAAGGGCAGCAAGTAACTTGGGATCACCGCCCCCTGCAGGCTGAGAGACTTCCTCCTGTGCTGTAACAATTCTGTGAAGTACCTTTTGGAAATCTGGACAGTCTGTCTCGACCTTTTAGCGATCCTACTAGCTACGTCCTTAAAAGAATCCCTGAGACCGTGCTATTTTGTGAAACCGCATTAACTTTGTCTGATCATTCTATTTGAGCTGATTTTTACATCAGTAAACTGGCACAACTACTATCTGGTGCACTCATAAAACTCAGTGATGACATTGGGTACCAATTCATGGAGTCGCCAGATTGCTCTACATTACGAGCAGGAATCAGTGCTGGATCTCCACTTTTCTATCTGCTACCATTAGTACAGGGCAGATGAAAACAAATTCCCAAACAAATTAAGAATTAGCCGGGTTAACAGCACAGTTTTCTCTATGTCTCCAAGGATACCGGGCAGGGACTGGGGCAGGGGCTGGAGGGTGGGGATTAATGATCAAATTCATGGAAGACATGGCAAAGTGAATGAATCAACAAAAAATGCAACTTTGGATCTGTCTCACTGAGCTCTCCAAATAAAATCTGTTGCAGCAAATATCTGGAAAAGCTGCTTCTTAACCACGGAAGCATATCCTGAATCCAGAATGCCTTTGGGAAATCTGGACACTTTGTCTCGACTGATTCTCTTTCAGCGATCCATCAGTTGCATTCTTAAAAAAATCCCTGAGACCACACTAAAATATGAAACTGCATTAACTTCGTCTGATTGGGGAGCAGAGTGAAACCCGGAGCACAGAGAGTCCCGGAGCGGGGAGCAGAGAGAGTCCTGGATGGGGAACAGAGAGAGTCCTGGAGCGGGGAACAGAGAGAGTCCCGGAGCGGGGAGCAGAGTGTGTCCCAGAGCAGGGAACAGAGTGTGTCCCGGAGTGGGGAACAGAGAAGGTCCCGGAGTGGGGAACAGAGAAGGTCCCGGAGCAGGGAACAGTGAGAGTCCTGGAGCGGGGAGCAGAGTGTGTCCCAGAGCAGGGAACTGAGTGTGTCCCGGAGTGGGGAACAGAGAGAGACCCGGAGCAGGGAACAGAGTGTGTCCCGGAGCGGGGAACAGAGTGTGTCCCGGAACGGGGAACAGAGAGAGACCCGGAGCAGGGAACAGAGTGTGTCCCGGAGCAGGGAACAGAGTGTGTCCCGGAGTGGGGAGTAGAGTGTGTCCCGGAGTGGGGAGCAGAGTGTGTCCTGGAGCAGGGAACAGAGTGTGTCCCGGAGTGGGGAGCAGAGTGTGTCTCGGAGCAGGGAACAGAGTGTGTCCCGGAGCGGGGAACAGAGAGAGTCCCGGAGTGGGGAGCAGAGTGTGTCCCGGAGCGGGGAGCAGAGTGTGTCCCGGAGCAGGGAACAGAGAGAGACCCGGAGCAGGGAACAGAGTGTGTCCCGGAGCAGGGAACAGAGAGAGAGTCCCGGAGCAGGGAGTAGAGTGTGTCCCAGAGCAGGAAACAGAGAGAGTCCAGGAGTGGGGAACAGAGAGAGCACCGGAGTGGGGAGCAGAGTGTGTCCCGGAGTGGGGAGCATAGTATGTCCTGCAGTGGGGAACAGAGAGAGTCCCGGAGTGGGGAGCAGAGTGTGTCCCGGAGCGTGGAACAGAGTGTGTCCCGGAGCAGGGAGCAGTGTATATCCTGGAGTGGGGAGCTGAGTGTGTCCCAGAGCGGGGAGTAGAGTGTGTCCCGGAGTGGGGAGTAGAGTGTGTCCCGGAGCGGGGAGTAGAGTGTGTCCTGGAGTGGGGAGTAGAGTGTGTCCCGGAGTGGGGAGTAGAGTGTGTCCTGGAGTGGGGAGTAGAGTGTGTCCCGGAGTGGGGAGTAGAGTGTGTCCCGGAGTGGGGAGTAGAGTGTGTCCTGGAGTCGGGAGTAGAGTGTGTCCTGGAGCGGGGAGCAGAGTGTGTCCTGGAGTGGGGAGCAGAGTGTGTCC
>NC_057738.1:38207295-38215619 GCF_004010195.1 Chiloscyllium plagiosum
GGGGAGCAGAGTGTGTCCCGGAGTTGGGAACAGAGAGTCCCAGAGAGGGAGCAGAGAGAGTCCTGGAGCGGATAGGTTCCCAGAGCGGGTATAGTTCCGGAGTGGGGAGACTCCCGGAGTGGGGAGCAGAGCTATTCACTCTGTCTATGCCTCTCATCATTGGACATGTCCGTGACAATGTGATAGCTAAGTTGCTGGCTGTTTGGCAGCCATGGATGGTTAAAAGGCTGCTGCCTTAAGACTGGCTGCTGTATCATGTATGAATTACTGGCTCCTCAAGGGTTATTTTTCCAGTTTGATCTTGCAGCCTCACCCAGAATCACAGAACGCACATTATCAGAGGATCAGAAATTCCCAACTGTGCATTTCCCCCTTGTTTGAGGTCTGCTATGATCGACCCTGACATTGATTTGTAAAACTATCCACTGTTGTGTACGGCATTTAAAAAAAAAACTAATTCTGAGTCAAGCAAATCTCGAGACACTTGAACATCAGAACTTTTGGATCCAACCCTGTAATCCTCATCAAACAATTCAGATTAAAATGTGCACAAACAAAGCATTTTTATTTGTGTGTGAGAGCAACGTTCAACACAGAGCCCTCCTGTGGGAAATGATCTGCCAACCTGCCTACTCATAGCATAGCCACAGGGAACACAGGAAATCAAGCCTGTCCAAACCATACAAGAAACACACAGAATGCCTCAGCACTGACCAAACAGGGGAAACCAGATGTGATCATAGTCACTTGCAGACCAGGGAATACACTTCCCAAGACAATAAGCTTCCTGGACCCGATCAACACAGGGCAAAAGTGAGGACTGCAGATGCTGGAAACCAGAGTCTAGATTAGAGTGGTGCTGGAAAAGCGCAGCAGGTCAGGCAGGATCCGAGGAGCAGGAGAATAGACATTTCGGGCAAAAGCCCTTCATCAGGAATTAGCTGTCCCAAAGCCTTAAGGGCAGTCTCGTATCCTAGTAGAACCAAAACCACACAAAGGACAGGTCAGACAGAGAGGCAACAGAATACCTCGCTCACAGGAGAGAAACAATGGAAACACTTTACTGCTTTAAAAGGGGCATTCTCACCACCCCTCGAAGAGAGCTGGAATCTCCCGATCCCATTAAAAACTGTTTGATGCTGCCAGGATGCTAGATTGTCCCTACAATCAGGACATTTTTCTGATGTCTGCTGTGCACCTCAATTACTCAATTCTCAAATACATTCTCATGTAACTTTTTTTAAAAAATTGTGATTTACATATGAAAGAAGTGAAACTAACATGGTCATTCTAACAGATGAGAGACTTAACAAACAATCAAGGTATTTTTCAATGTATCATTTCAGTTACATCACACTGAGAACCTTTGCTATAAATTCTATGTCTTACAATTGTGTCCTCCACAATCACCTGATGAAGGAGCGGCGCTCCGAAAGCTAGTGCTTCCAATTAAACCTGTTGGGCTATAACGTGGTGTGTGATTTTTAACTTTGTACACCCCAGTCCAACACCAGCATCTCCAAATCCCAAAAACATTGTATTTTCCCTAAATTTAATTAGCATCATTGCACACGATTCCTATAAAGCTTGGCTTGATTTTGAGCTCAAGGAAGAGAGTTTCAGCTGTCTGGACAGACTGTCTGTGCTGTTTCAGCTTAGTCAATTTCTCTTCTGCAATATCGCTGTGTTAATGAACTGTTTGTCAATTTCACTTCAATCTGTGTTTTGTGATCTCTGCTTCATTGGGCTAATTTCTCTGACACCTCCCAAAGTCATTTCACTCCTCTCTTGCAATGGCACCATGTTTTACAGCTGGGGTGCTTATGATACAACGATAATTCCGACAGTGGGATTGATCTGAGATAAAAATCATCATGTTGTTAAAATTGTAAACTATTCCCACTGCCAGTTGTAAAGGCTTCAGCAGCCACAGTTTTGCCAAAGGATTGGCACAGGAGCTCAGAGCTGTTCCATCAATAATTTGCAAAAAAAACAAATCCTGCTCTATTCTTGCAGACTGTAAATGATTATTAGATAAGGTGGGACCTGTTAAAAATGCAAACACTGAGGTTTTGAAAAAGAATCAACATCACAGCTGCACAGAAGCTTCAAATATTTCCTCAACTGTTCTTTTCCACTATTGGGTACATAGACAAAACAAACATGATCCTGTTTGACAATAGAGAGTGGATTATTTTCACAAGAACCCTTGTGATTTTAATTGAATTACTAAACGATGACTTAATGAGAAAGCAGTGATTTGGCAATATTCTGTCCAATGCAGCTGTCAACTCCTTCCACGGATCCTTGACTCATCTGTCAATTGCAGCGCAACAGGTCTGAGGAACTTGCATGTCTGACCAGTAAAGTGTTAAGGTCCCAATGTACTGCCCGATTGCTGGTTTCTAAAAGCATGGATCTGGGGGGGGGGGGGTTTGGCATATTTAACCCCGTCAGCTGGTTTGAAGATCTGAAAGGAGGTTCCAACTCAGACAGGAATGCTATTCATTGTACAGGCTATCAAAGCTGAGCAATATTCTGCACCCTGTGCCAATTTAGAATTTTGTAATGTTGTTTGAATTCATTCATGGGGTGTGGGCATCAGTGGCTGGGTCAGAACTGCCCATCCCTAATGACCATCAAGAAGGTGGTGGTAATCTGTATTCTTGAACCGTTGCAGTCCCTGGGGTGTAGGTACACACACAGCATTGTTAGGGATAGAGTTCCAAGATATTGACTCCTGACCTGCCCTTGTAATCACAGTATTGTATGGCTTGTCCAGTTCAGTTTCTGATCAATGTTAACCCCAGGATGCTGACAGTGGAAGATTTAGTGATGGTAATGCCATTGAATGTCAAGGAGCGATGGCTAGATTCTTTATTGCTGGAGATAGCCTGGCACGTGGGTGGCACAATTGTTATTTGCAAAGTGTCAGCCCAAACCTGGATGTTGTCCAAGTCTTGCTATATATGGACACAGACTGCTTCTGTATCGGAGGTATCACGAATGGGGCAAAACATTGTATAAACATACTCAAACATCTCCACTTCTGACCTTATGATGCAGGGAAGGTCATTGATGAAGCAGCTGAAGATGGTTGGGGCTAGGACTCTTCCCTGAGGAACTATGCAGAGATGTCCTGGAGCTGAGATGACTGACTGCCCACAACCACAGTGACCTTCTTTTGTTCCAGATACAACTCCAACCAGAGGAGAGTGTTTCTCCAGATTCCTATTGACCCTAGCTCTGCAAGGGCTCCTTGATCCCACACTTGGTCAAATGTGGCCTTGGTGAAGAACATAATATGAGCTTATTATGTCCATTTAAGTGCCTTTGCATCAAAAACAAACTTATCAAATGATTGAGATTAAAATTTGCGCAAAAGAAAGTTTTTATTTCCGTACGAGAACAATGTTTAACACAGAGCCCTCCCAGAGTCATTTCGCTCCTCTCTTGCAATGGCACCATGCTTTACACTGGGGTGCTAATGATACAATGATAATGTCACTGATCTAGCAGGACAAGTCCCTTCTAATATCCTCTTGCCACCTGTTCACATTCCATCATAAGATGGCGAAATTTGAATTCAATTAATACTATATCTGGGATATAAAGCTAACATGCTGCACTGAGACCAGCTCAACTTTCAATGATTGGACTGGGGGCTTGGTCAGTGTAACCCTGTTATTTTAAAATGAGAATGAAGAACTACAGATTTGTTAGCTTGACATCAATAGGAGAGAAGGTGGGAGGGCAAGACTAGCTGAGCTGCTCTTGGAAGCACTAACAAAGGCACGATGGATCAAATGCTGTCCTTTTACCCTTTAATCATCCGGTGATTCTATGACTCTATATAGCATGGCTCTTTACACTTGGTCAGATAGACACATCCTCAGTATCTAATGGTGCTCTGCACTGAAGAATTGCCAAATATGGATTAGACATGAGATTATTCTCCGCTAGAAGACAGAGTACACTATAACTGGCAGTGAGATATTGCCCATATTCTGGATGAATTGCTCTCCTGTTTAAATGTGACAAAGCTGCAAATGTTTGCAATGCTAAACAGTACGAGAGTTGAGTAATGAAGACTCAAGGTTCTTAATAAAACTCACCTGGGTGCCAGCAGAACGACACAATTGCAATACCTTTTATGAGTCAAAAGTCTAAGTATCCTGACCTCCAGCTGAGAAACAACCTTTCAACATTTGGAATAACAACTCTTCCACACAAACAGTCTCTTACTAATTTCAAGCATCTAAAATGCAAAACACCTAAAAATAATTTTTAATATAAAGGTTAACAAGATGTACAAAGAATCATTTGTCTGAACATTGTGTAGACTGGGGAGTAAATCTGAAGACAGAATTAATTTTTTTTGTTGTTTGGGTGATATGAACAGTTCACAAAATACTTTTGAACAAAGTTTCAATGTTATTCAAAGATTAGACTCAGGGTGTCATGAGGGTGTCTATGCTTCATTTGAATTTTTGAAAGGTGTCAAGATAATTAATTCTCTTAGCAGACTTTATCTCCAGGCAAAACTTCCAAAAATCTATTCTGTTCCTTAAGTCTTTGCTAGTGACTGGTGTTTCTGTATAAGTGTACAGTTTGAAATGTTTCGAAATGTAGGAAATCAGAGTAGGAGCAGTCCATCTGGTCCATCCAGCCTGGTCCACCATTCATTATAACCAGAGGGGGGGTCGGTTAGCTTGGAGGAATGGGTGGCACCACCAGAATGGGTTCAATTCCCAAAGAGTTTACTTCTCAACCTCACTCCTTGCCTGAGGCATGGTGGCCCTCAGGTTAAACCACCACCAATTCTCTCTCTCTCTCTCTCTGTGTCTATGAGAGAGCAGCTGTATGGCCCTCTAGTAATTATGGTGACTTTACCTCATAGTCAATCAGCCTGTTTTCCAGAGTTTATGGTTCAGAGTCATGTAAATGCAGGACAACAATAGCAGTCACTTTCTACAAGGCACCATTAGCTTCAGGGAGAGGAAGGGAAAAGGGGAAAATTATCAAGAATATTCAAGTCAAAATAATGCTCCGAGCTCTTGTATGGCCTTGACTTCAATATCCTTTGCACAAATATTATTGCAGCAAGATTTCTTCTGTGAGCTGAAAAAGCAGTAACATCTTTTTCAAAAAAATGTGTGCGTATATTATAATTGTGTTGTTATTTCACCATTCTCAGGCTTGTTTTTATTCACGGTCAGCTTGCCATGAAAATCACAGCCACTCCCAACTCCAGCTCCCAAGTTCATATCTATGATGAAAATATATGTGTGTTTAAATTAATCTATTAAAAGGCATTAGACTTGGCCAAAGTGGAAGCAGAGGGCAGCAACAAAGAGGGGTCAGCCTGGTCGCAGGTGAGCAAAATTGTGTCTCGGACAGTGGGTCTCTATCTTGTGTGGTTGTGAAACCCACATGATGAGATCAACAACTCCTGAGGCAACCTACCAGCCCTACCCATCTCACATCTGCTTGCCAATGCTAAAGAGTTCTTCAGAATTAGTGGGATGGGTGGTACGGTGTTCACCTGCACTGGGAGTTGTCTAACGATTACAACCTTTAAGGTTCTGTTTTTTAATCTATCATCTAGCTCCTGAATTCTCAATGCAAGACATCATCCCTCACTCTCCCTATATCGTTGGTGAGCTCATCAACCTCCCCCTTATGGATGACCTGCAGCTATTCAATGACATTCTTGACCCTGGCACCAGGGAGGGAACACACCAACCTGGAGTCATAGAACCCCTACAGTGTGGAAACAGGCCCTTCAGCTCAACAAGTCCACACTGACCCTCTGAAGAGTGACCCACCCAGACACATTCCCCTACCCTATTACTCAATATTTACCTCCGACTAATGGCACCTAACCCACACATCCCTGAACACTATGGGCAATTCACCTCACCTGCACATCTTTGGACTGTGGGAGGAAACCCATGCAGACACGAGGAGAATGTGCAAACCCCAAACAAACAGTCACCTGAGGCTGCAATTGAACCCGGGTCCGTGGCGCTGTGAGGCAGCAGTGCTAACCACTGAGCCACCGTGCAACCCACCTCAGGCTGCAGAAACACCCATCCACTCCCCCTTTTTATCAGGGTCACTGACCTTGGCTTCCCTTGGAGTCTTACTCCTGTCCCCCTCCTCCCCATCTTGTACAGCTGGGCCACCCATTGTGCTGTGAACTGTCTCCATGCCACACTTTTCCATTGGAACTTGCACCATCATCAGTTTCAGACACAGAGAAACAGCTCTCAGGTGGGATGCCCTCTGGGCATTTCCTGTCTCTTGACTTGACCCCTTTCCTCTGAAGCTCCCATAGGGTGACCACACAGAAAATGGGGCACCCACATAGTCTCCAGGCCCCTGGAGACACTAGCCATTCTCAAGTTTCAAGCCCCAGTGCCCACACTGTTTGTACTGGCACGTTTGTGGTCATCTGGACTGCCAGAAGCAGCTAACAATCCCACAGACTGCAGGCAGCACAACACACTGGCTTGGACTCCCCCTGCCATTTTCAGTTCAATGCAAAGACTATCGGAGATAAAGAGCGAAACACCTCTCCTGTAGACCCGACTTGCAAAAAGCTAAAAAGACCTCACACACTTTGAAATGAATATAAACAGTGTAAGTTTACAAGTAACTCCTGACTCCTGCTCCTCTGGGCAATCAGCGACAAGCAATAAATGCTGGCCCGGCCGCTGATGACCACATGCCGTGAACTAATAAAAAAAGAAATTTAACGCAGTAAGGTAAAGAAAGTTAAGGTATTTGTGTTGTAGCAAATGTTTGCAGCATAGAACGTCTGATGTCTTACTGCCTTTACTGCTGGCAATTCCTACACACTGTTGGAACTCAGGGCATAGGGATCCAATTAACCCTTAAATTGCCCTCCAACTAACCCTTTAACTGATCATTCCCAAGTTCAAAATAATAATTGTTGGTAACACTCACTCAATTTTATTGCAATTTTGTTGCAGACTAACATTTGAACAGTAATACATAGGCACAGCAATATTCTCGTACATCATGGACAGAAGCCTAATTTTTAAAATACACCCTTTTGCAAGATGTGGGAATCTATTGCCCATCTCTTTGAGAAATTGGTGGTGAGCTACTCTCCCGAACCACTGCAGTCTGTGTGGTATAAGCCATCAAGGAGGGAGCTCCAGGACTTTTGACCGAGCGACAGTGAAGGAAAGGCCATATATTTCCAAGTCAGGATGGGGAGTGGTTTGGAGGGGAACTGACAGGTGATGGAGTTCCCATGTATCTGCTGTCCTTGTCCCAGTTTCTGCATAATTATTCCATGGTTATATCAGTCAATGCAAAATTCACATGTTCTTTTCCCAAAAAATATACTTTATTCATAAAATTTATAAAAGTACATCACATGACCATTCAAAGTTGAAATTGCAGCAATAACAAAACCAAATCCTTTTCTTCCAGGGCTGCATGTTACTCATTATATTTACAGATGTGTTCAATATATATTTTGTTCTTTCATGAGATGTAGGTGTTATTGGCTAGGCGAGCTTTCATTGCCCATTTCAGAGGACAGTTAAGAGTCATCCACATTGCTATGGGTCTGGAAGCGCATGTAGTCCCAGGCCAGGTAAGGATGGTAATTTATTTTTTCTGTGGGCAATAGTAAACAGGGAGGTGATGGCCTGCTGGTATTATCGCTGGACTGTTAATCCAGAGACTCAGGTAATGTTCTGGGGATCTATCTTCAAATCCCAGCATGGCAGATAGCAGAATTTGAAATTTGATTAAAAATCTACATGAAGAAACCTAATGATGAGCATGAATCCATTGTGGATCGTTGGGAAAAACCCATCTGGTTCACTAATGTCCTTCAGGGAAGGAATCGGCCATCCTTACCTGGTCTGGCCTATAGATGACTCCAGACCCACAGCCATGTGGTTGATTCTTAACGGATTCACAAGTAAGGATGTGACACCCTCATCCCGTGAACAAATAAAAATAACAGTTGTTTCCACAAAAAATCAACAACAGCTATCATTAGACTCCTAATTCCAGATTTGTTATTTTTATTGAATTCAAATTCCATCAGCTGCCACAGTGGGATTTGATGCCAGATACCTGGAGCAACACCTGGGTCTCTGCATTATAATGGCCAAATTATAACATCACTATGCCATCACCTAGAGTCATAGATTCATAGAGATGTACAGCACGGAAACAGACCCTTCGGTCCAACCCGTCCATGCCGACCAGATATCCCAACCCAATCTAGTCCCACCAGCCAGCACCCGGCCCATATCCCTCCAAATCCTTCCTAT
>NC_057738.1:38215628-38227316 GCF_004010195.1 Chiloscyllium plagiosum
CAACCGAGGAATTTCTTGCTTCTATATCATCATAGAAGGACCGCACTGTCACCTATTGCATCACTGGAGCCAGAGAGTAATATCGCGCACTCATCCCATCCCCATTTCCGGTTGGATCTGGGAGGCTGTGCCGCACTTTCTCTGAATCGAGGCTGTGAACTGAGATTATGTGTGGTTTTCTGCAACATTGGTTATGGCCTTTAGGAAGCTGGTGAAGTCGCCGATGTAAAGCTAAAATGCTACTGAAACATACATTTCAACAATATCCTGTACTGTCCCCCGAGTCTTTGATATTTTGGCGAAATCTATCAATCTCAGTTTTCAACATTCTCATTCAAGGATCTTCACAGCCTCTGAAGACATCGGATTTAAAGATTCAACTCATTCGCAGTTCCCACATGACTGCCACTCTTCGCTGAGTACTGATATTTTACATTTGCTGTTTTTCCGATCATTTCCTCTGCTAGTACACTTATTGCTGCTTGCAAGTATCCTGTTCTGTTGTTGCTGTGATCGTGGTCATCTGTATTTTGCATTGTGACCACAGCAACCTCGGTTCGAAACCATACACGACACTAAGTGTTCTCTCCGTTGTCCTTTTTGTGACACATGGTAAGAAACAGTTGTTTTACCTTCAAATTCCACTCTTTCACATCTCTGCGTTTCATATATCAGGATTCAAACACACCCGTTGTCGGAGATTTCTCTCCTTCCCACGATCATTAATCGTCCTTTAGGTCCCTCCTCCCATTTCTCTGAGGCAATGCACAATCCATCACTCTTCTTCACATTGATACTGTACTGTCTGTCCTGCGGTCACTGTTGCTGGGTGAACGTGCCGCAATCCCACCATTGGGATCTCCAAACAAGTCGATCCATTTGATCCAGTAACAGTGTGGACTCTCCCTCTTTATGGGCATTTAAGAGGGCATTGGATAGGTATATGGAGGATAGTGGGTTAGTGTAGTTTAGGTGGGCTTGGATCGGCGCAACATCGAGGGCCCAAGGGCCTGTACTGTGCTGTATTCTTCTATGTTCTATGTTCTATGTTCTATAAACCCTTAACACTATGGCAGTCCCAGTCTATGTTTGAAAAGTTAAAATCCCCTACCATAACCACCTTATTATTCTTACAGATAACTTAGATCTCCTTACAAATTTGTTTCTCAATTTCCCTCTGACTATTTGGGGGTCTATAATACAATCCCAATAAGGTGATCCTCCCTTTCTTATTTCTCAGTTCCACCCAAATAACTTCCCTGGATGTATTTCCAGGAATAGCCTCCCTCAGCACACTTGTAATGCTATCCCTTATCAAAAATGCCACTCCCTCTCCTCTCTTGCCTCCTCTCCTATATCAATTGCACATCACACATGCAGCCTCAGTTGACCCCATTTCCAGCCCTTCAGCGGCTGAAAGAACTTAGAAAGTTGCTTTGCATCACACCCCCCTCCCAGCATGATGCCTGTGTTCATGTATTCACAGAATCCCCACAGTGAGGAAACAGGCCCTTCGGCCCAACAAGTCCAAACCTGCTCTCTGAAGAGTAACCCACCCAGACCCATTCCCCTATCCTATTTTGAATTCGACTATTACACCTAGCCTGAACACTCTGGGCAATTTAACATGGCCAATCCACCCTAACCTGCACATCTTTGGATTGTGGGAGGAAACCAGAGCACCCAGAGGAAACTCACACAGACACGAGGAGAAAGTGCAAACTCCACACAGACAGTCATCGTTGGCTGGGATTGATGCAACAGTGCTAACCAGAATCACGGTGTTGCCCACATTTGCCAGTCCCATCTTTCCGTGTAGCACCTCTCCCCCACAGGGGGCTGATTTCAAACCTTCTCTGATCAGATAATTCTCCTTCCCCATCCTGACATTCCCCCTCCCAGTTAGCGAGACTTCTTTACATGTCCCTTGTCACGATAAACTCTGTGGAGGCCCATTCAACCTGATCCTTGCATGACATCGACTTTGAAGGTCCGATGACCAAAGATGCCAATTTATAAAAATGATTCTGGGCATGAGAACCTTCAGCGATTGAAGAAGTTGGGACAGTTCTCCTTCGGGGGACGAAGGCTGAGAGGGGACGTGATGAAGGATTTCAAAATCACGAGTAGACGTGGAGAGATTGTTTCTGCTCATGAAAGAGAAAAGAACGAGGGGGCTTAGATTTACAGTGATGTGAGAAACTGGCCTGAGGGAAACATCTTTTCACAAAGCAAGTGATTAGGGTCAGGAATACGTGGCCTGGATAATGTGGCGTGTGCAGTTTCTACTGAGAAGTTCAAGAGGGGCATAAGATAATTATTTGGATATAAAGAGTCTGTACGGATATGGGGGAGGGGTAGGAGATTGGCATGAAGTAATAGACCAGGTGCAGGGATGATGTGCTGACTGGTCTCCTTCCATGCTGCAACAATGCTGCGATGTCTGCCCAGTCCCGGTTTAGTTTGGGAACGTGATCGGCATGGATGAGTTAGACCGAAGGGTCTGTTTTGGTGCTGTATGACTCCACGTCTCTTGTTTCCCACACTTTGAGCTCAATCGCCTTATCCCGGGGAATAATGTCTGGCCTAATGATGGCCTTGGGGCTGCATTATTTAGTCTCACTGTTAACTTTCTTAGCCTCTGTTTTATCTCCCTGCTCTCCCACTCCACCTCCACACACAGCTGTGTGCTCTTCACTTCAGAGATGTTTTTTGTTCACTGAGTGTTTTTGCCTTGCATTCGAATTCGTTTACGTCTTTGTGGGGATGATACAGTTGGTCAGTGGAAGTGTAGGCTACAATTTGCCAGTCTGTGCAGTGGGTCAAGGGTCACAGAGTTACAGAAAGGTACAACCACTTACAGCATTGGAGTTGCTCGTCTTTAATCAGCAAGAAAACTCTGAACAGGGATTTCCCAGGGTTCACACAAAACGTCTTCTGTATGGGTGACCAGTTCCACAGATGGTTCCACCATGTCACCTCATCCAACTGGTCAACTACATGGTTGCAAACTGACAATATCCTTTGCATAGTGACTTAATGTGGGTTTCCTGGGTCCTAAGACCATAAGATATAGGTGCAGAGGTAGATCATTCAGCCCACTGAGTCTGCTCCACCAGTCAGTAAGATCATGCCTGATCTGGTAATCCTCACCTCCACTCTCCCACCTTTTCCCCACAACCCCTTGATTTCTTTACTGATTAGAAATCTCTCTATCTCAGCCTTGAATATACTTAATGACCCAGCCTTGAAAGTCCTCTCCGGCAAAGAATTCCAAAGATTCACTCTGTCTGAGAGAAAAAACTTCCTCCACATCTTTGTTTTAAATGTGCGACCCTTTATTCTGAGATGATACCCTCTGGTCCTAGACTCTCCCACAAGGAGAAACAACTTCTCAGCGTTTACCATGCCAAGATCCCCAAGAATCCTGCATGTTTTGACTTTGGAATACTGCATACAATTCTGGTCTCCCTGCTGTAAGAAAGATGTTGGGAAACTTGAAAGGGTTCAGGAAAGATTTCCATGGATGTTGCCGGGGTTGTAGAGTTTGAGCGACAGGGAGAGGTTAAATCGGCTGGGGCTGTTTTCCCTGGAGCGTCAGAGGCTGAGGGGTGACCTTATAGAGGTTTATAATATCATGAGGGGCATGGATAGGGTGAATAGCAAAGGTCTTTGCCCTGGGATGGGGGAGTCCAAAACGAGAGGGTACAGGTAAAAAGTGAGAGGGGAAAGATTTACAAGGAACCTACAGTGCAACCTTTTCATGTAGAGGGTGGTGCGCGTATGGAATGAGCTGCCAGCCTCCACTACCATCTACACAAGATGGTTCCGCACTGTAACAACTCTCTGAGAGAATAAAAATCTGCCCAGCTCTGTCTTAAACAAGACCTCTTGGACTCCATTCCCTCATCCTAGTCTCCCTCATAAGAAGAAACACCCTTTTGGCAAGTATGCTATCCAGTCTCTACAAGATTATCAAAGTTTCAATAAGATCATCCCCTCACTCTTAGAGTCATAGAGTCATAGAGATGTACAGCACGGAAACAGACCCTTCGGTCCAACCCGTTCATGCCGACCAGATATCCCAACCCAATCTAGTCCCACCCTCCAGCACCCAGCCCATATCCCTCCAAACCCTTCCTATTCATATATCCATTCAAATGCCTTTTAAATGTTGCAATTGTATTAGCCTCCATCACATCATCTGGCAGCTCATTCCATACACGTACCACCCTGTGTGAAAACATTGCCCCTTAGGTCTCTTTTATATCTTTCCCCTCTCACCCTAACTTATGCCCTCTAATTCTGGACTCCCCCACCCCAGGGAAAAGACTTTGTCGATTTATCCTATCCAGGCCCCTCATAATTTTGTAAACCTCTATAAGATAACCCCTCAGCCTCTGACGCTCCAGGGAAAACAAACCCAGCCTGTTCAGCCTCTCCCTATAGCTCAGATCCTCCAACCCTGGCAACATCCTTGTAAATCTTTTCTGAACTCTTTCAAGTTTCACAACATCTTTCCAATAGGAAGGAGACCAGAAATGCACACTGTATTCCAACAATGGCCTAACCAACGCTCTCTACAGTTGCAACATGACCAGCCAACTCCTGTACTCAGTACTCTGACCAATAAAGGAAAGCATACCAAACGCCTTCTTCACTATCCTATCTACCCGCGAGTCCACTTTCAAGGAGCTACGTTCTTCTGCATTCCAATAGATACTGGCCTAACCTGCTCACCCTTTCCTCATTGTTATGTCAAGTGTTAAACAAACTGCCCCCTCATGGGGAGGTAAAAGATCTCACAGCATTATTTTGAAGAAGGGAAGGGGTAGCTTGATTCAGTCAATATTACTCCCCTCAACATCACAAATTGTCTGATCTATAAGGCCCTAAAACATGGGAGTGGAAGTCAGCCAATCTGTCCATCAAACTCATTCCACCATTCAATAGGTTCTAATAATTCCCAACTCCACTTTCCTGCCTTTCCCCTATGACCCGGAATCCACTTCCTGATCAAAAATCTGCCTTGAATGTACTCAACAGCCCAGCCTTGACGCACCTCTGTGATGAAGAATTTCACAGAGTGATTACCCTCTGAGAGAAGAAATTCTTCCTCATCTCTTTTAAATTGGCAATCCTTCATTTTGAGTTTCGGTCCTCTGGTCCTAGTTTCTCCCACAAGGGGAAATAATCTCTCTGCCCCTGTGCTGAGAAACTCCCGAATGTTTCAATAACGCCTACGCTCACTCTTCTAAACTTCAATGACTACCAGCCCAACTTACTTAACCTCTCCTCATTAAACAGTCCCTCCAATCCCAGGGGTCGGGTATGTTTTGGTGCTGCCCTTTTGGCGCCGATCATTTGGCCCCTGCCGCTTTGGCTCTAAACTATTTTGGCGCTCATTACTTTGGCGCTGAGCTGTTTTGGCGCCAATTCAGAATTAAAAAAAAGTCTTGTTTGGTTAAAGAAGAGAGGATGTTATCTTCTCAACTAGCAAGAGTTGATAGTCAAAGCTGTAATGACCCACTGTAGATTCAAATTTCGTTTTGTAATCATTTTCTCATTTAACAATTGTTAATAGTCATCTACTACCTTGATGATACTTAAGCCCTTCTGTCTTCATATTGGAAAGCTGTAATACAATTTTCTTTCTATTTTCTTGTAGAGCCCATACCAGAAATGGCTGAAAACATTCTAAGCAAGAGAGACAAACCAAAATTTTCACTCGATGGTTATCTATATGTATTGGCGCCAAAACAGCTCAGTGCCAAAGTAATGAGCGCCAAAATAGTTTAGAGCTAAAATGGTGGGGCCAAATGATTGGCGCCAAATAGTCCCATTCCGAATCGCAGAATCAATCTAGTCAACTTTCTCTGAGTTGCCTCCAATATCAATATATCATTTCTCAGTTAATGGGAGGCAAGAGAGACCCCCAGCCTTGAGAGCCACACACCACCGCACCCCCCCCCAAACCCATCCACTCCCATCTCTGCCCATTAAGTGGGATGGCTCCAGGATACATGGACTGGTGACTTTTCCCTCATGATAGATCTGGGACCTGGGAACTGAGATTACACCAATTAGGCCTGTTTTCTCTGGAATTTAGAAAGTTCAGGGATAATCTGATTGAAGTCTTCAAGATATCAACAGGAAAAGAAAGGGTAGATAAAGATAAATTATTTCCACTGCTCGGGAATTCTAGATTTAGGGGCATAGTCTGAGGACTAGGGCCAGACTGTTCTAGAAGTACTTCTACACACAAAGGGTAGGAGATGTTTGGAACTCTCAAATAATATTAGGTCTGGATCAGTTGTAAATTTTAAATCTAATATACATAATGTTTTGTTAAGTAAAGGGATATGGGCCAAAGGCAGGTGTATGGAGTTATGTCACAGACCAGCCATGATATCATTCGAGGGGCTGAATGGCCTCCTCCTGTTCCTATGTTGCTACCTGTCCAGAAATCCACTCCCGTCCTTAGAGGGAAAGTCTGGCACTGTATGCACCTATCCTTCTGGCTGTGTGGTGGCTCAGATATAGACTTGGAAAGTTCAATTGGAATGAAACAAATCTTCTCATTTCCCTTAGCGTTCAATGGCTGGAGTTACTCAGATACAGATTGCAGTGTCACTGACGGTGATCTATGGTGTTCCACTGGGTACTGATGGAAAAAAATGACACTGCTTCATTTAAGGCGGTATTTTCTGGCACAGTCTCAAATGGAAATAATGGGGCAGGTTGAGTTTTATACGTTTATTAGATTGATGGAGTGAATCACTGTAGATGCTGGAATCTGTACTGAAAACAAAACATGCCAGAGATCAGGCAGCATCCACTATTGCATAAATACTGCCACTATTGCATAAATTAGATTCCCTACAGTCTGGAAACAGGCCCTTCAGCCCAACAAGTCCACACCGAACCTCTGAAGGGTAACCCACCCAGACTCATTTTCCCTAGAGTCACCCCTGATGAATGCACCTCACACTACGGGCAATTTAGCACAGTCAATTCACCTGAACAACACACCTTTGGGCTGCGGGAGAAAATCAGAACACCAGGAGGAAACCCACGCAGACACAGAGAGAATGTGCATACTCCACACAGCCCGAGGCTGGGATTGAACCCAGGTCCCTGGCGCTGTGTGGCAGCAATGTTAATCACTGAGCTACCATGCCGCCCTTAGCCTGCTCTCTCTCCACTGATGCTGCCTGACCCGCTGTGATCTCCAGCATTTGTTGTTTTCTTCATGAGACTGATACCTGGAATGAGTGTGTTGTTTGATGAGGATAGGTTAGACAGACTGGGCTTATTTTCATTCGAGTATAAATGAGTGAGGGGTGACCTGATTGAACTGCTTAAGATCCTGAAATGTCACAGCAAGGTGAACATGGAAAGAATGTACTGCTGAGGCTGTATAAGACTCTGTCAAGAGTTCGGTGCTGGAAAAGCGCAGCCAGTCTGGCAGCACCTGAGGAGCAAGAGAATCGACGTTTCGAGCATAAGCCCTTCATCAGAGGCTTATGCCCAAAACGTTGATTCTCCTGCTCCTCAGATGCTACCTGACCTGCTGTGCTTTTCCAGCACTGCACTCTTGACTCTGATCTCCAGAATCTGCAGTCCTCGCTTTCTCCCTGTACAAGGCTCTGGTCAGACTGTATTTGGAATATTGTGAGCAGTTTCTGGCCCTATATCTAAGGAATGCTGGCATTGGAGAGGGTCCAGAGGATTCTCACAAAAATGATTCCAGAGATGAAGGGCATGTCATATGAGGAGCATTTGAAGACTCTGGGTTTGGACTTGATAAAGTTTAGAAGGATAAGGGGGTGATCTGATTGCAATTTGCAGAATACTGAGAGGCCGGGATGGAGTGGACATGGAGAAGGCTAGGGCCCAAGGGCAGAGCCTCAGAGTGAAGGTATGACCTTTTAGAACTGAGATGGGGAGGAATTTCTTCAGCTAGTGTGTGGTGACTGTGGAACTGATTGCTGCACAAGGCTGTGGAGGCCAATTCAATGAATGTATTTGAGATAGAGATAGATAGGTTCTTGATTAATGTGACGATACTATGGGTTTTAGAGATGTATTTTGTCCTGGATTTTTTGTGAAGAAATGTTGAGACCGAGATACCAACTGGTCTTCTCAAAGCCCATAAAGTAAACAACAGACCTTGAGTGTTTTTTTGTAAATTTGGAACAATAGAAGCAGCCTGAATGGGTGGGTCAGTTTCCCACAGAACCAAGGTTTTTAGTTTTAGCTTTCTGCAGTTGCTGGGGTCTTGAAGCTGGAGGTGGAAGCTTTTATTCCTCTCTCCATTAGAACTAAAAGCTGAGTACTCTTCCTGCTGCTAGGATTGCATATGAGACAAACTATTTTACTGAATTTGCCTTTGCCAAGAGTGTGCTTATGAGATGTAACAATATTGGAACAGTTAATTAATAGTAGTTAATATACAGTATTTTGTGTGGCATTTTGATAGAGTTATAGTTAAGCCAATTCTTTTATTTTATTTTTATTTTGTCTGTATTTTAATAGTCGTGTAAAAATAAAGTGTGTTTTGCTTAAAGCTGATAGTTTGACCAATCTGGAATGCAACTCTTTACATTTACTTTTAACATAAGAAAATATTAGGGTCTGGGCTACCTACTTAAAATATTTTGAGGGGGTTTGGTAAGGGGATCAAGAATAGGGGAGAAGGCAGGAGAATGGGGTTGAGAAACATATCAGCCAGACTTGATGTGCCAAATGGCCTAATGGCCTAATTCTGCTCCTATATCTTGTGGTTTTATGGATATATTCTCCTGTGGATCAGTCCAGAACTAGGAAGAACTGTTTTAAAATTAAGGCCCATTCTTCTCAGGACTGAAATGAGGGGAATTATTTCTCTCAGAGGCTTTGGAACTCTCTGTTTTAATAGGCAGTGGGGAAGAGGGGTCATTAAAGTCATAGAGTTGGAAACAGCATGGAAACAGACCCTTCAGTACAAACCGTCCACGCCGACCAGATATCCCAACCCAATCTAGTCCCACCTGCCAGCACCCGGCCCATATCCCTCCAAACCCTTCCTATTCATATATCCATCCAGATGCCTCTTAAATGTTGCACTTGTACTAGCCTTCACTATTCCCTCTGGCAGCTCATTCCATACACGTACCACCCTTTACGTGAAAAAGTTGCCCCGTAGGTCTCTTTTGTATCTTTCCCCTCCCACCCTAAACCTATGCCATTTAGTTCTGGACTTCCCCACCCCAGGAAAAGACTTTGTCTATTTATCTATGACTTTGTCTATTTAACCTATCCATGCCCCTCATGATTTTATTAACCTCTATAAGGTCACCCCTCAGCCTCCGATGCTCCAGGGAAAACAGCCCCAGCCTGTTCAGTCTATCCCTACAGCTCAGATCCTCCAAACCTTGCAACAACCGTGTAAATCTTTTCTGAACTCTTTCATGTTTCACAAAATATTTCCAATTGGAAGGAGACCAGAATTGCACGCAATATTCCAACAGTGGCCTAACCAATGTCCTGTACAGCCGCAACATGACCTCCCAACTCCTCTACTCAATACTCTGACCAATAAAGGAAAGCATACCAAACACCTTCTTCACTATCCTATCCACCTGCGACTCCACTTTCAAGGAGTTATGAACCTGCACTCCAAGGTCTCTTTGTTTAGCAACACTCCCTAGGACCTTACCATTAAGTGTATAAGTCCTGCTAAGATTTACTTTCCCAAAATGCAGCACCTCACATTTATCTAAATTAAACTCCATCTGCCACTTCTCAGCCCATTGGACCCATCTGATCAAGATTCCATTGTAATCTGAGGTAACCCTCTTCGCTGTCCACTACACCTCCAATTTTGGTGTCATCTGCAAACTTACTAACTGTACCTCTTATGGTCACAGCCAAATCATTTATATAAATAATGAAAAGTAATGGACCCAGCACCGATCCTTGTGGCACTCCACTGGTCACAGGCCTCCAGTCTGAAAAACAACCCTCCACCACCACCCTCTGTCTTCTACCTTTGAACCAGTTCTGTATCCAAATGACTAGTTCTCCTTGTATTCATCAGGAATGAGATGAAGGGCTTTTGCCCGAAACATCGATTTTCCTGCTCCTCGGAGGCAGCTTGACCTGCTGTGCTTTTCCAGCAACACTCTAATCTCGACTCTGATTTCCAGCATCTGCAGTCCTCACTTTTGCTCCAGTTGAAAAACAACCCTCCACCACCCCCTACCTTTGAGCCAGTTCTGTATCCAAATGGCTAGTTCTCCCTGCATTCTGTGAGATCTAACCTTGTGAACCAGTTTCCCATGGGGAAACTTGTCAAACGCCTCACTGAAGTCTGTATAGATCACATCTACCACTCTACCCTCATCAATCCTCTTTGTTACTTCTTCAAAAAACTCAATCATGTTTGTGAAACATGATTGTCCACACACAAAGCCGTGTTGACTATCCCTAATCAGTCCTTACCTTACCAAATACATGTACATCCTGTCTCTCAGGATTCCCTCTAACAACTTGCCCACCACCAAGGTCAGGCTCACTGGTCTATAGTTCCCTGGCTTGTCCTCACCACCCTTCTTAAACAGTGGCACCATGTTAGTCAACCTCCAGTCTTCTGGCACCTCTCCTGTGACTATCGATGATATAAATATCTCAGTCAGAGGCCCAGCAATCACTTCTCTAGCTTCCCAGAGTTCTAGGATACACCTGATCAGGTCTTCGGGATTTATCCACTTTTTTGCATTTCAAGACATGCAGCACTTCCTCCTCTGTAATGTGGACATTTTCCAAGATGTCACCATCTATTTCCCTGCAGTCTATATCTCCCATGTCCTTTTCCACATTAAACATTGATGCAAAATACTCATTTAGCATCTCCCCCATTTTCTGCGACTCCACACAAAATCTGCCTTGCCCTATTCTATCCCTAGCTACCCTTTTGTCCTTAATGTATTTGTAAAAACCCTTTGGATTCTCCTTAATTCTATTTGCCAAAGCAATCTCATGTCCCCTTTTTGCCCTCCTGATTTCCCTCTTAAGTATACTCCTACTGCCTTTGTACTCTTCTAAGGATTCACTCGATCTATCCTGCCTGTACCTGACATATGCTTCCTTTTTTTCTTAACCAAACCCTCAATTTCTTTAGTCATCCAGCATTCCCTTTACCTACCAGCCTTTCTTTTTAGCCTAACAGGAATATACTTTCTCTGGAATCTTGTTATCTCATTTCTGAAGGCTTCCCATTTTCCAGCCGCCTCTTTACCTGCAAACATCTGCCTCCAATCAGCTTTCGAAAGTGCTTGCCTAATACTGTCAAAATTGGCCTTCCTCCAATTTAGAACTTCAACTTTTAGATCTGGTCTATCCTTTTCCATCACTATTTTAAAACTGATAGAATTATGGTCACTGGCCTAAAAGTGCTCCTCCACTGACACCTCAGTCACCTGCCCTGCTTTATTTCCCAAGAGTAGGTCAAGGTTTGCACCTTCTCTAGTAGGTACATCCACATACTGAATCAGAAAATTGTCTTGTACACACTTAACAAATTCCTCTCCATCTAAACCTTTAACACTATGGCAGTCCCAGTCGATGTTTGGAAAGTTAAAATCCCCTACCATAACCACCCTATTATTCTTACAGATAGCTGAGATCTCCTTACAAGTTTGTTTC
>NC_057738.1:38228039-38239745 GCF_004010195.1 Chiloscyllium plagiosum
TAACTGTACCAGTCTCAGATTGATCTCCTTCCTCACTATCTCCCTGGGTCCCACCCCCCCACCTTACTAGTTTAAATCCTCCTTAGCAGCTCCTTCTTCAAATTTCCCTGCCAGTATATTAGTCCCCTTCCAATTTAGATGCAATCCGTCCTTCTTGTACAGGTCACTTCTACCCCAAAAGAGATTCCAATGCTCCAAAAATGTGAATCCTTCTCCCATACACCAGCTCCTCAGCCACGCATTCATCTGCTCTGTCCTCCTATTCCTGCTCTCACTAGCTCATAGCACTGTGAGTAACCTAAATATTACTACCCTCAATGACCTCCTTTTTAAATTTCTGCCTAACTCTCTGTAATCTCCCTTTAGAATCTCAACCTTTTCCCTTCCTATGTCGTTAGTTCCAATGTGTACAATGACCTCCTTTGGTCCCTCCCCACCTTGAGAACATTCTGTACCCTCTCTGAGACATCCTTGATCCTGGCACCAGGGAAGCAACATACCATTCTAATTTTTCGCTGCTGGCCACAGAAATGTTTGCCTGTACCTCAGACTAGAGCGTCCCTAACATAATCGATCTCTTGGAACCCCTCATTCCATTAGACCCAGTCTCAATACCAGAAAAGTGGCTGTTTGCACTACATTCCCTTTGAATCTATCCCCCCTACATGTTCCAAAACAGCATACTCATTTAAAATGGGGATAACCACAGAAGAATCCTGCACTACCTGCCTACCTCTCTTACCTTTCCTGGAGTTAACCCATTTATGTGACTGTATCAGTGACTTTTCCCTCTTCCAAAACTGCCATCCATCACATCCCCTTGCTTTTGTGAATTCTTCATTGCCTCTAACTATCACTTTAACTGATCCATTCGATCTGTAGGATTCGCAACCAACGGCATTTATTGCAGATATAGTCCTCAGTAACCCGTAAGCACTCCCTAACCTTCCACATCTGACAAGAAAAGCATATCACTCTACTCTGTTCAATTAAAATCAAGAGTCTAATGACAAGGAATGGAAATAAATTAAGAGTAACATAAAGGTATTATTGGAGAAATTATTGGGACTAAATTTTGACAAATCCATGGGACTAGATGACCTTCAGAGTCTAGAGTGTGGTGCTGGAAAAGCACAGCCGGTCAGGCAGCATCTGAGGAGTGGGCAAATCAATGTTCTGGGCATAAGCCCTTCATCAGGAATGTGATGACCTTTACTCTGGAGTGTTGAAAGAGCTGGTTACAGCGATAGTAGATGCATTGGTAATCATCGTACAAAATTCTACGCAGGGTGCAATGGTGCTTACAATAGAAAACTGTAATGGAACTGCGCTGTTCAAGAAAAGTAGGAGGGAGAAAGCAGAGAACTAAAGACCCGTTAACCTGATGTCAGGCAAAATACTAGATTCTGGGTAAAGGGGATGATTACCGGAGATTTAAAAAAGAATTGTCTGATTGAGCAGAGTCAGCATAGTTTTATGACAGAGAAATCATGTTTTACAAACCTGATAGTTGTTTGACAATGTTACTAGCAGAGTCAATGAAGGAAGCCAGTGGATGTAGTGTATTTGGATTTTCCAGTGGTTTTCGATAAAGTCCCACACAGGAGGTTATTAATTACAATTAAAGTATTGGAGGTGACATACTGGCATGGATAGAGGATAGGCTAACAGGCAGAAAACAGAACGTAGGAATAAGTGAGTCATCTCCAGGGTGTCAGATTGTAATCAGTGGGATGCCACAAGGGTCAATGCTTACGTCCCATCCATAGCAATGATTTAAATGATTTAGGGACCAATTGCAATCTTCCCCAAGTTTGCAGATGATACAAAACTAGGTGGGATTGTGAGTTGTGAGGAAGTTGCAAAGAAGATTAGGCAGCCTGAATGAAGGGCAAGAACATGGCAGATGGAAGACAAAGTGAGTAAGTGTGATATCCAAGGAGGAAGCAAGGGGCAGAGTATTTTTTAAACAGTGAGATGTTGGAAAGTATAGATATCCTTGTGTGTGAGCTACTGAAATCTTGAGTGTGGGTACGGCAAGTGATTCAGAGAGAAAATGCACAAGAGGATTCAAACAGCAGCAAAGCAGCCTTGCTACAATTGTAAAGAACACTGAAGAGACCATTCCTGGAGTACTGCATGCAGTTCTGGTCCCCTTGCCATAGTGGGAATGCAGAGGTAGTTCACCAGGCTGATTGTTCTCCTTTTGAGACTGATTAAGGAGACTGGGTTCGCAGAGTTGAGAACAATGAGAGGCGATCTCAAAAACTTTAATAATTCTTAAAGAGATAGACAGTGTAGATTTTACCTCAATTGGGGGACATTTTCATTGAATCTTTACAGTGTGGAAACAGGCCATTCAGCCCAACAAGTCCACACTAACCATCCCAAGAGTAACCCACCCAGACCCATTCCCCTAACCTATTACCCTACATTTACCCCTGACTAACGCACCTAACCTACACATCCCTGAACACCATGGGCAATTTAGCATGGCCAATCCACCTAACCTGCACATCTTTGGACTGTGGGAGGAAACTGGAGCACCCGGAGGAAACCCTTGCCGACACGGCAGGAATATGCAAACTCCACACAGACAGTCGCCCGAGGCTGGAATCAAACTTGGTTCCCTGGCATTGTGAGGCAGCAGTGCTGAACACTGAGCCACTGTGCTGCCCTCACTCAAACTCGGGTCCCTGGTGCTAACCACTGTGCCACTGTGTAAGCCATTTAGGACTGAGATGAGCAGGAACTTCTTCACTCAGAGGGCGGTAAATCTTCATAATTCCTTCGATCCCAGGGCGTTGGAAGCTCAGTTGTGTACTTGGAAGTGAATAGATGTCTATTTCCTAATGACATCAATGGAATAGCATGTATCTGCAGTTCTCCTTGGTGATAAAGGTCAGGGGGTTTGGAAGGTACTGACAAAGGAGGTTTGGTGAATTGTTGGTGTGCATTTTGTAGATGGCACACACTGTTGACACTGTCTCCAGGGGGAGGGGAATGAATGTTGACCATAAGAAATAGGAGCAGAGTAGGCCATTCAGTCCTTCAGGTCTGTCCTGTCATTTTTCCCTGGGGTGGGGGAGTCCTGAACTAGAGAGCATAGGTTTAGGGTGGGAGAAGAAAGATATAAAAGGGATCTAAGGGGCAACTTTTTCATGCAGAGGGTAATGTGTGTATGGAATGTGCTGTACACATCTATGGCTCTATAAGATACTGACTGCCACAGGCCTCAACTCCTCTTTTGTTCCATACCGTCATAGCCATCAAACTCCCTGATATTTCAGAAATCTACAGCCTCCTCTCTCGGTACTTTCAATGATGTAGCTGTCACAACTCTCTGTGATAGAGAATTCCAGGCACTCAGTACCTGCTGGGATAAGAAATTCCCCGGCATCTCAGTTT
Organism: Chiloscyllium plagiosum; assembly: GCF_004010195.1. NCBI lineage: Eukaryota > Metazoa > Chordata > Chondrichthyes > Orectolobiformes > Hemiscylliidae > Chiloscyllium > Chiloscyllium plagiosum. Next base: position 38,231,448 of record NC_057738.1, read on the forward strand.
GAAGTGAGTGTCCTCTTATTCTGGGACTATGTCCCTTAGGTTGAGATTCCCCCACTGACAGAAACATGTTCTCAACATCCACCCTGTCAGCCCCCTCAGAATTTTATATAATCCATCAGATTGTGGGTCAATAAAAGTGTAGGTGCAACAGTAATTTGGAGGAGCAAATATTCACTGCTGTATTTGCCATTGACAGATAGTAGGTGAACTGTTGCAAACCACGTTCTTAGAGTGGTGTGTAGATAAAAGCCATTTGGGCCATCATACTGGTGCAGGGTCTCAAATAGAGTCACAGGATGGGATCTATTTCCCACAGACCTGCTCTATACACATGCACGCACACACAGTTACACGTATATACACACACACACACATGCTCACCTGTCATTTTTAATACAGAAATTGCTGGAAAAGCTCAGCAGGTCTGGCAGCATCTGTGGAGCGAAATCAGAGTTAATGTTTCAGGTCGAGGACTAATGTAATTTTTAATGTACCCTCCATGTAGTTATTTGATATTCTCTTGAGGCGAACGTGAGCACTGCAGATGCTGGAGATTAGAATCGAGAGTGTGGTGCTGGTAAAGCATCTGAGGACCAGGAGAATCAATGTTTCAGGCAAAACCTCTTCATTAAGAATGCGGGTCATTCCTGATGAAAGGCTTTTGCCTGAAATGTCAACTCTCCTGCTCCTCGGATGCTGCCTGACCTGCTGTGCTTTTCCAGCACCACACTCTCGACTCCAATATTCTCTTGAGTTGCCCACTTGAATCTGCTTTGGTCACCCTATCAGGCAGCACCTTCAGAGGATAGTCACAATTATTGAGTCCTATGCCAGGTTTATCCTGCATGACAGCTTTCAGCTCTGGTTTTTATGAGCTGTCACTGATCAAGTTATTTTTTGCTCCAGGATATATAAGGTACTAGTGAATGTTGGGATGTTCATCTGGATGGTTGTGTTGGGTGTTTGAAGAGCGATTAGTGGGAGTTCCTTGAAAATGTTGAGTTAATATTGTGTGCAGTTCTAATCTCCTTCCTATCGGAAAGATGTTGCGAAACTTGAAAAGGTTCAGAAAAGATTTACAAGGATGTTGCCAGGGTTGGAGGGTTTGAGCTATAGGAAGAGGCTGAACAGGCTGGGGCTGTTTTCCCTGGAGTGTCGGAGGCTGAGGGGTGACCTTATAGAGGTTTAAAAATCATGAGGGGCATTGGTAGGGTGAATAAATATCAATGTTTTCCCTGGGGTCGGGGAGTCCAGAACTAGAGCGCATTGGTTTAGTGTGAGAGGGAAAAGATATAAAAGGGACCTAGGGGGCAATTCTTTCATGCAGCAGGTGGTGCATGTGTGGAATGAGCTGCCAGGGGAAGTGGTGGAGGTTGGTACAAGTGCATCATTTAAGAGACACTTGGATGGGTATATGAATAGGAAGGGTTTGGAGGGAAATGGGCCGGGTGCTGGCAGGTGGGACTAGATTGGGTTGGGATATCTGGTCGGCATGGACGGGTTGGACCGAAGGGTCTGTTTCCATGCTGTACATCTCTGTGACTCTATGATTCTAGTGAGGCATTTCATTAGCGAGCTTCATTAGCGAGAGGGCAACGATGGGAGAAATCTACAACTGAGCAACTTAAGGCTGGGAGTTGGAGAAAGTGAAATAGAGCTTGATATTCAAAATATATATTCTTGTTAACACTTCACGGGATGTGGGCTTCCCTGGGGCCTTGAAGAAGTTGCTGATGAGTCTCCTTCAAAAAGCTTCCATGTGACGTATCTAATTGAGGTGTACAAGATGCTAAAGGCATTGGACAAAGTCAATGTAGAGAGGATATTTCCTCAAGTGGGGCAAACAGGAACAAAAGGTCATAGTTTTAGCATAAGGGGCGGCAGCTTTAACACCGAGATGAGGCGAAATTACTTCTCTCATAGGGTTTTGAGTCTGTGGAATTCATTCGCCAAGAGTGCAGGGGATACTGGGACTGTCTGTACGTTTAGGGAGGAGATAGATTTTTATTTAGTAACGGATTGAAGAGCTATGGGGAGTGGGCAGGAAAGTAAAGTTTAGGCCAAGATGAGATCAGCCATGATTGTATTAAAAGGCGGAGCAGGCTTGAGGGGCTGAATGGCCTCCTCCTGCTCCCAGTTCTTCACTGCTTATGTCCATATGCTAATAAGGAGGTAGTTCCAGAACTTTGACTCAGAAACAATTAGAAATGGGAATTTAAAGTAAGAATAGCTAGTGATAAATATGTAACCATCGACAATTGTTGTAAACATCCATTTGGTTTACAACTGCTGTTTAGGGAAGGGGATCTGCTGTCCTTATCTGGTCTGTCCTACATGTGACTCTAGATCTACAGTAATGTGGATGATTCTTAATGACCTCAAAAATGGCCATCAAGCCATTCAGTTGGATCAAACTGCTCCTAAAGCTTAACAGAAAATGAAACTGGCCAAGACACCCGATATCAACCCAGGTACTGGAAACGGCGATGGAAAACTGTTGACTCTGCAAAGTAGCCTCACAGCAACAGGGAACAAGGCTCAATTCCAGCCTCGGGTGATTGTCTGTGTGGAGTTTGCACATTCTCCTCGTGTCTTCCTCAGGGTGCTCCGGTTTCCTCCTACAGTCTAAAGATGTGAGGGTTAGGTGGATTGACCATGGCAAGTTGTCTGTAGTGTTCAGGGATGTGCAGGTTAGGTAGGTTAGCCACAGTAAAGTTGGGTCTGGGTGGGATGTTCTTTGGAGGGTCTATGTGTAGACTCAATGGGCTGAATGGCCTCTATCTGTACTGTTGGGATTCTATGATTCTACTAATTAGATTAGATTACTTACAGTGTGGAAACAGGCCCTTCGGCCCAACAAGTCCACACCAACCCGCCGAAGCGCAACTCACGCAGACCCATTACCCTACATTTACCCCTCTACCTAACACTACGGGCAATTTAGCACGGCCAATTTACCTAACCTGCACATTTTTGGACTGTGGGAGGAAACCGGAGCACCCGGAGGAAACCTACGCAGACACGGGGAGAATGTGCAAACTCCACACAGACAGTCGTCTGAGGCGGGAATTGAACCCAGGTCTCTGGCGCTGTGAGGCAGCAGTGCTAACTATTGTGCCACCGTGCCACCCACAAATATTTGGAGTGTGGAGCCAAAATTGGGAGAGCAGTCCCATACACAAATCAAACAACAGCCTGAAATGGTCATGCCTATGGAAGCCTACCTTACAGACAATGTCTTACATAACACCGCCCTTACCCCTGAGTATGTCCCACCAGCGGCAGTGATGGCACAGTGGCATACAGTCAGGACAGAGATTTCCTGGGAGTCCTTAACATTGACTCTGGACTCCATGACATCATGCCATCATGTCAAACATTGGTGAGGAAACCTCCTGCTGGTTAAAACCAATATCCCCCACAGCTCATGCTCAGCAATGCAAACATTCTATCCATTAACAAGGGGTATTTTGGAACAGGGCTAGATTCTCAAAACCCAACTTTTTTTTATTTCAAAAATATACTTTATTCATAAAATACTTTAATGGTCTGTACAGTTGGACATGCCATACATATGTAAACATTCCTTTTGTTTGCATACCGAAACAGAGTAATCATTCCTATTTACAGGTCTGTACAATTACATCTTTAGCTGAGGCGTCAGCAGATCCCAAATGACTGCATCCCAAATGATGTTAGTAGAGTCATAGAATTGTAGAATCCTGACAGTACAGATCGAGGCCATTCAGCCCAGCGAGTCTGTGCATAGAACCTCCACCACCATTACCATCCCAACAGTCTACCTGTGATCTTCCGTAAAGTGTTGGAAGTTGCAATCAACTGCTATCAAGCAGCACTTGCTTAGTAATACAGTTGGGGGACCTGGAATTAGCAGGGGAATTAAAAATATACTTCACATCAGTCTTCACAGTCAAAGGCGTTAATATCATTTCAAAATTACTAAACACTCAACAGACAAAAGAAAAATAACGACAGTATTTATCACTGGAGAAGAGACATAGGGAAACTAACAGTGTTAAAGACCGGTAAATCCCCTGGACACATTGGGATGTATCCTAGGATATCAAAGTCACACAACACCAGGTTATAGTCCAATAGGTTTATTTGAAATCGCAAGCTTTTGGAGCACTGCTGTTTCATCAGTTGAAGTTAAGGGAAGCGCACAGTTGGACTATAACCTGGTGACTTCTGACCTTGTCCACCCTAGTCCAACACTTGCACCTCCACAATATAGGATATTAAAGAAAGTGGCTACAGTGATAATAATGGATACACTGGTAGTAATCTTCTAACAATCCTTAGCATCTGGAAACATCCAGAGGATTGAAAAAACACTAATGTAACACTTCCAAAAGCAGGTAATTATAGACTAATTTGTTTAATATCTGTTATTAGGAAATGTTTGGGTCAATTATTAAGAATGTAGTGTCAGGACGGCTTCTTAAAGGGGAAACCACACCCTGACAAATTCACTTACAGTCTTGGAGGAGCTTAAAAGCAGGATTGATAAAGAGTAAGCAATGAATGGATTTTCAGAAGCTGTTTCATAAGGTACTATACATTTAGGCGACTATGGTATTGGAAGCTGTATAATGGCGTGGATGGATGATTGACTAACTAAGCGGAGATAGAGAGTTGGGATAAGGTGGAGGGTGGGCTATTAGTAAAACTGGAGTCAATGGGAATCAGAGGGAGAATTCTCCACTGGTTGGAATCACACCTGGCACATTGGAAAATGGTCATGGTTGTTGGAGGTCAGTCACTTCAGCTATCTCTGACATCTCTGCAGAAGTTCCTAGCCCTAACCCTCTTCTGTTGCTTCACTAATAGAACCATGAGTCCGCATACAGAGAGGAGGTGCAGTGGTTAACGGACTGGTGCAGAGCCAATGAAAAAAATGGTTGTTGACTTCAGGAGGGCATGGAGCGGTCACTCTCCACTGGACATTGATGGCTCCCCCGTGGAGATTGTGAAGAGCACCTAATTTCTTGGCATCCACCTGCCAGAGAGTCTCACCTGGTCCCTCAACACCAGCTCCACAGCAAGAAAGCCCAGCAGCGTCTCTACTTTCTGCATAGGTTGAGGAAAGCCCATCTCCCATCCCCCACCCTCACCACATTCTACAGAGAGTACCCTGAGTTGTTGCATCACTGCCTGGTTCAGGAATTGCACCATCTTGGATCGTAAGACACAACAATGGGTAATGAGGGCAGCTGAGAGGATCATCGGCGTCTCGCTTCCCTCCATTACTGACATATACACCACACGCTGCATCCGAAAGGCTAACTGCAGTGTGGAAACCCCCACACATCCCTCACTCAAACTCTTCTCCCTCCTGCCATCTGGCAGAAGATACCGGAGCATTCAGTCTCTCACAGCCAGACTGTATGATAGTTTCTTCCCCATAGCCATCAGGCTCCTTAACACTGTATGGTCACACTCTATTCCATTTGCAATATTCGGACGACTTTTTAAATTGTTGCTAAAACAATATTTTATTAATGATCAGTCATTGTCACATTGTAATTTGTCAACCACGCAGCCTGTTGTCTTGTCAGGAATTACTGTACTGTCTTGCATGTTTACACTTTTCTATGCACTTTATGCTGCCCTGTGTATGACTGTAGTCTCGTGTGGTCTGTGTGTTCATATAGCACCTTGGTCCTGGAGGAATGCTGTCTCGTTTTTATTGTATCAGCTGTGTATGGCAGAAAGGACAATTAAAGCTACTGTACTCAGACCTGGAGGAGGCGGTGTTGGACTGGGGTGGACAAACTTAAAAATTACACAACACCAGGTTATGGTTCAACAGGTTTATTTGGAAGCACTAGCATCCTCTACTCTCTACCACTCTACTCTAATGACTGTCCCTCCAGTGTAAGGTCAGAAGTGGGGATGTTCACTGACGACTGCACAATGTTCAAAAACATTGAACAATGCAGTGGTTTCAGAAGGTGGCCCAGCCAGCGATGTCCACATTCCCTGGATAATGAATAAATGGTAGTCTTTGATGGTTGTTTAACTCGAGGGAGTTTCACTAGTTTGTACCTCCTCCCAACCCCAGGGTGATTCCTTTGTTATGCCGCTGTCAACCTTTGGTGACTTTGTATCTTTAAATTGTTTCACTTCACTTTGCAAAGAGTTCTAATGAGTGGAAAACTGTAAAAATCATACTTTTGAAAATATGGTTATGTAGAGGGTGGTGGGTATCTGGAATGAGCTGCTAGGGCAAGTAGGAGAAGCCGATACAATAGTCATGTTTAAAAGGCATTTAGACAGACACATGAATAGGCAGAGAATAGAGGGATACGCACCATGTGCAGTTTAGAATGGCATCATGGTCAGCATAGATATAGTGGGCCAAAGTGTTCCTGTGCTGTGCTGCCACATGTTCTACAGCCTCGTGACAAGTGGACAATGTCAACATGTGTCTTTAGATTTTTATTATTATAATGTCCCAAGGCATCTCACATAGATCTTGTCTGATTTACTTTTTCTATTTCACTTCCCACTCTACCTTGTCTTTGCTGGAGGGGACGTGATGTGTAGTTTTGGAGAGAGAGCATGCGTTTATAATTAAAATTAGCCCTTCTGCTCTTTCTTTGACTGATGGTCATGAACTTGTAAATCAATTACAACTCCTGTCAAGGAGATTGCTTGTTTTAATTGGGGAGAACAATGACCATCTGTATTCAGGGAAAATTAATCATAAAACCTTGAGCTCAGAATCAAATTTGAAATCTGCTAGAAGTTGAAAATATGCCCCCACCCTCCCCCCCTCAAGGTATTGAATTTTTTTTGAAGGCTTTTCTTTGTTTATTTTTGCGTACGCCTCGAGGAGCTCACTTTCCCCGTTTGCAGTGAAAGTGCTATTTTCACACCATTGTTTGGACCAATGTCACCACACAAACTGTCGCCTCTCATGGCACTGAGTGGCTGGGATCTGTGGAGAGGCAGAACCAGTGTTCCACCAGGGTTCCCTCTAACACCCTTTCTGGTGAAACGTCTGCGATGGTACAGTTTTTTGCTGTTGGACCGTGTTAAGTTGTATCCGTCTGAGAGGCAAGCAGCTCCTTCACATGTCTCTGAGGGTGAAAGTAGATGTCTAGGGTGAGCGTTGCTTCCACTGTTGCTGGCTACGTCCAGGCGGTCATTCTGGCCGGAGACGTCAACTGTATAATTGTTGCAGATGGACGATCCGGCGGGGGGACAGTAAACTGGACGCCACGTCTAGAGCCCTGATGAACACGGTAAAAGATGCCAAGCTGCACGACATCTTCAGCACCCCTGCAGACGGAGCGCAGCGTAGATATACATGGTCACGGGCAGACGGGTCTATCCGCTCAAGGATAGATTACCTGTTTGTGTCCCGAACGCTCTCGGTCAGATCCACCGACGTCAAGCCGGTGTTCTTCTCTGACCACTGCCTCCTGCTGGCCGACTGTCACCTACAGGATGAGCAGCGGGCTGGCAAGGGAACGTGGAAACTGAACACCAAGCTGTTGAACCCGGGAAACATTGAGGAGCTCAAGAGGGATTACGCAGGTTGGAGAACCGTGAAGCCCCTCCTTTGAGTCCCCAGCGGACTGGTGGGAAACAGTAAAAGGGAACATCAAAAGGTTCTTCATCCTCAAAGGTGTTCAGGAGACGAGAGAGAACCGGGGAAAACTGTCCCAGCTCCAGGAAAGTATGCAGAACCTGCTCCTGCTGCAGACGTTGGGGGTCGATGTCACGGAGGACCTCAAGGAGGTGAAGGGCCAGCAAGCCTCGCTCTTTGCCTCGGAGGCCTCCAAGATAATCTTCCGGTCCAGAGTCCGCTCGTGGAGCAAGACGAGACGTGCTCATGTTTCTTCTTCCAGAAGGTGCACAAAGAGAGCTCCGTGCTCAGCAGCCTGAAGGAAGAAGATGGCTCGATAACGTCACCTCAGGCTGACGTCATGAGGATCAGTAAATCCTTCTACGCCAGTCTGTATGACACGAAGCCGACCGACAGCGCGGCCTCCCAGTCGTTCCTGTCCTCTATCACGGAGGTCCTAGACGACGGAACACGAGAGAGGCTGGACCAGCCGCTATCTCTGGACGAGCTGACCAAGGCCCTCGAGTCCTTCAAAAAGAATAAAACTCCCGGAAGCGACGGCTTACCGATCGAGCTCTATTCCGCTCTGTGGGACTTGATTGGCCAGGACCTGCTGGAGGTGTATGTCAGTATGCTTCGGGCAGGTACCATGAGTGAATCCATGAGGAAAGGCATCATCACCCTCATCTACAAACGGAAGG
>NC_057738.1:38241648-38268556 GCF_004010195.1 Chiloscyllium plagiosum
CGGGACTCCGTGCTCTATGGCCTGTTCCCCGGGACGCACACCGAGACGAACATCAACTGTGCCTGGAGGATCATCAACTCGGTGAAGGACGCTGTCTGGGTGGTCCGAAACCTGTTGATCTTCCAACTGAAGGAGTTGACCCCGACTGAGTGTTGCAGACTGGCACCTTCCAAGGTCCAGGACTACGTGTTGAGGGACACGCTGAAGCTTGGGGCAGCTGCTGCCAAGGCGCGGTGGGGAAAGACCACTGTGTAACATCTGCCTGCCTAGCGAAGAACAGGGGGCCCGCGCAGTCATTTTGGCTCTGCTGACACCTCAGCTAAAAATGTAATCGTACAGACCTGTAAATAGGAATGATTACTCTGTTTTCGGTATGCAAACAAATGGAATGTTTACATATGTATGGCATGTCCAGTTGTACAGATCATCAAAGTATTTTAAGAATAAAGTATATTTTTGAAATAAAAAATAAACTAGCTTTCAGAGCGCCACTCTATCAGGTGGTGACAATTGTCTGATGAAGGAGCAGCACTCCGAAATGTTTCCAAATAAACCTATTGGACGATAACCTGGTGCTATGTGAGTTTTAACTTTGTCTCTGACTCTAGACTCGGACCTCAGTGATGGCTGCATTTTCATGTGGACAAGGTTGAACCGAAATGCAATGTCAGGGGTTATGCTTTGGCCTGGGACTCAGCATTCCATCCTTACATCGGAACAGGAGGAGCCACTTCAGCCATTCCACCCTTCAATGAGATCTGTCCCATTTTGGAAGAAGGGTCACCGGACCCGAAACCTTACTGTTGTTTCCCTCATCACAGACCTGCTGCATTTCTCCAGCAATTTATGTTTTTGATTCATTCACAATGGGAGTGTCTTGTAATGAGGTTCTCTCACCAGCCTCTGAGGCTCTGGGATGCATGGTCTCTTAATTGACACTTGTGTGGAATCTCCTCATCCGCAAGCTCGTTTCCATCCTCAGACAACTGTTATAAGATCATAAGAACTAGGAGCCTGCTAGCCTGCTCCGCCATTCAATAAGATCATGGCTGATCTTTTCATGGCCTCAGCTCCACTTACCCGCCCTCTTACCGTAATCCTTAATTCCTTCATTGTTCAAACAAAATCTATCTTAGCTTAAAAAACGTTTACTGAAGTAACGTCAATTCCTTCACTGGGCAGGGAATTCCACAGATTCACAACCTTCTGGGTGAAAAAGTTCCTCCTAAATTCAGTCCCAAATCTGCTCCCCTAATTTTGAGACTGTGCCCTCTTGTCCTAGTGGCACCTGCCAGTAGAACATTCTCTTCTTCTATCTTGTCTACTGCCCTCATAATTTTATATGTTTCTATAAGATCCTCCCTCATTCTTCTGAATTCCAATGAGTATAATCCCAGTCTACTCAGTCTCTCCTCATAAGCCAACCCTCTCAACTCTGGAACCAACCTAGTGAACCTCCTCTGCACCCCCTCCAGTGCCAGTACATCCTTTCTCAAGTAAGGAGGCCAAAACTGCACACAGTACTCCAAGTGTGGCCTCACCAACACCCTACCCAGCTGCAACATAACCTCCCTGCTTTTAAACTCAATTTTGTTTGCATCCAGAAGCCTTAACAGGTTTTGAGAAGGTTTGTAGGTTGAGATTGTAGAGGTAGGTTTGCTCAGTGAGCTGGAACTTTCCAGCTGAAAACGAACCTTCCAGCTCAGCAAGCAAACCTATATGCAGATCCAGAAGCCACTTGGTTGCTGTCCTGTCTTGAATGAAACATCATGGCTGCAATGATATGGGACACCCTGACTGGTTTGTGCAGTGAGGTGCTGCTAGAGTGATCTAGTCATCAAAATCTCATCTTCAAAAGGTTCCTTTTGAAGGCACTGTTCCACTGTGCCTCTTGTTGAAGTTATGTATTTCCGATCTACAGCAGACACCTCGAGTCACCAGAGCAGTCCCACCAACACTGCCTGTGCACGATCCCGCCAATCCGCTGGGAAGACAGACACACCAACAGCAACGTTCTTGACCAGGCCAATGTCCCCCCAGCATTGAGGCATTGACCCATCCCTCCACCCTCTTGATTAGCTGCGATGGGCTGGGCATATCGTCCCCATGACCGACATGAGACCCCCTGATTAGGTGCTCTACTCCCAGCTCCCAACGGCAGGCGAACCCCAGGTGGACAGAGGAAGCACTTCAAGGATACCCTCAAGGCCTCACTGGGGAAGTGTGGCATTCCCACAAACACCTGGGAATCAGTGGCCAGAAACCGTCCGAAGTGGGGGGAGGAGCATCCAGGAAGGTGTCAGGCACCTCGAGACTTGCTGTCAGTAAAACATGGAAGCCGGGTGGAAACAGCATAAGAAGTGCGCTGTCACACCAATGCCCCACCCACCTGCTTCCCATGACCATCTTCTGCCCCAAGTGGTTTCAGAGCCTGTGGTAGGAATATCCATCTGTGCAGTCACCTACAGACTCACCCCGAGAGTGGAAGAGATTCATCCTCGTCTGCAAGGGACCACTGATGAATGAGTGAGTCTGGGTCAGTCTGAGTGTGTTGTAAAGATGTCATAAGCAATGTTTGGAGGGTTATCCCAGATCTCCCAGGGACCATCCCCATGTCCCTGCATGGAATCAGTGAGCTCTCTACTGGATAAGAGTCATGGCAGCTGGTGAGGTACCTCGCCCATCATTCAGCAGTGAGTATCCCATATCATTTCAACTTCGATGGAGTGGAAGCTTTGCTGTTTACACACCATGCAGTTTGGTGATGGGGAGCTCTCAAAGCAATGTTGGTATCATTGATAGAAGCCTGCACCTGGGGAAACCAGAGATGGTGGAGAGTCCCAGTGCCCCAAACTGCTCGACTCGGGGAAGGTGATCTCTCAGCTTCCTTCCCCCTCCTAATGTGCCCACTTTAGCCCTACTTCCCCAGACATTGGACATTCCAACGCTCCTTTTAGCTCCTGTAGGGCCCTATCCTGCCTGGTGTGAAAGGCAGAGTTACCATAATGCATTTGAATCTCTCTCTTCCTCAGTTTCCAATCTCTTCCCATTCTCTATACAGCCCCACCCTACCATCTCCAGTTGGTCCTCTCATTGTCACCACTCCCTTAATGACCCAACATAATGAAGCCCATCCCTAGATTTGGACCGGAGTGGACAAAGATAAAAATCACACAACACCAGGTTATGGTTCAACAGATTTATTTGGAAGCACTAGTTTCTCCTGACCATTATTGACCAAATCCCCATGGACTGACCAAGGCCCACCCTCTGGACTGACAGGAGAGCCCTGACTGACCAATCTCACTCACTGGGCCCCCAAGGCTGTTTAAAGGCCCCTCCCCCAAGCCCCTCCTCCCTACCTTTTATCTTAGCCCGCTTGGCACACTCTCCTCATTCCTGAAGAAGGGCTCATGCCCAAAACGTCGATTTTCCTTCTCCTTTGATGCTTCACCTGCTGCGCTTTTCCAGCAACACATTTTCAGCCCCAAGGCTGTTTGCCATTGCTCTGCAGGACTGACTGTGGCCCAACTCCCAGCCACCATGAATCCCTGGATTCTATAGGACCAAGTACCTGACTGGGTTCAGAAAAGATTTACAAGGATGTTGTCAGGGTTGGAGGGTTTGAGCTGTAGGGAGAGGCTGAATAGGCTGTGGCTGTTTTCCCTGGAGCGTCAGGGGCTGAGGGGTGACCTAATAGAAGTTTATAAAATGGTTAGGATAAATAGACAAGGTCATTTCCCGGGAGTGGGGGAATCCAAACCTAGAGGACATAGGTTTAGGGTGAGAAAGGCAAGATATAAAAGGGATCTAACTGCAAGTTTTTCAGACAGAGGGTGGTGTGTGGATGGAATGAGCTGCCAGAGAACGTGTTGGTGTCTGGTACAATTACAACATTTAACAGGCATCTGGATGGGTATATGAATAGGAAGGGTTTAGAAAGATATGGGCCAAGTGCTGACAAATGGGACTAGATTAATTTAGGATATGCAATTGGCTTGGACGAGTTGGACCAAAGGCTCTGTTTCTGTGCTGTATAACTCTGTGACTCTATATCTCAGGCCAAGCCCCTGGAGTGGAACAGGAGAAGCCCTGTGACTGACTGTGGTGGTACCCCTGTCTGATCATAGTCTCCCTTCCTCCAATTTAAACAAAAACATTCAGTCCCTGATTTAAATTTCACAATCAGAATTGAACTAACATCGATCACCGTTTGGGGAAGAGAGTTCCAAACCTCCATTAATCTTTGCGTATAGAGGTGCTTTCTGATGTCTCTCCTGAATGACCTGGCTCTGATTCTTACTCTGTGCCCCCCAGTTCGAGAATCTTCAACTTATCTTTATCTACACTGTCTTTCCTTGTTACTATTCTGAAGATCATGATTAGATTATCCCTTAACCATCTAAATTCGAGAAGAGAGGTTTAATTTGTCTAAAATCTCTGCTCATAATGTAAACACTGAAGACCAGGTAAGCCTACATTGTATTCCCTCCAGGGCTATAACAGCCTTCCTAAGGTGTCCAGATCTGCACATGGTACTCTCAGTGGGGACTAACCAGGGTTATATATAACTACAGCATAATGTCTGCATCCCTATACTCAAGCCCTTTAGATATGAAAGCCAATATGCCATTATTTGGAGACGCCGGTGTTGGACTGGGGTGGACAAAGTTAAACATCACACAACACCTGGTTATAGTCCAACAGGTTTATTTGGAAGCACTAGCTTTCAGAATGCTGCTCCTTCATCAGGTGGTTGTGGAGTATAAGATTGTAAGACACAGAATTTATAGCAAACGTTTACAGTGTGATGTAACTGAAATTACATATTGAAAAAGACCCAGATTGTTTGTTTAGGTCACTCATCTTTTAGAATGACCATGTTGGTTTCAGTTCTTTCAAATGTAAATCGCAAAACATTTTTAAAAAGTTACATTCTCAAGTGCACTTTAACAATTGGTGTCATGTGGGCCCAGATGAGATACTGAAAATGTTAGCTCCCTGTGGGGCTGTCTGTGCCACAATGGTCAGACTGATTCTAATCTGAAAAAAATGGATTTACAGAATCCTACATGGATTCATGCAGTTATTGTGCAAAGTAAAATGTAATTCTGCAAGTACAAATTCACCCCACATACTTATATGTGTATATGTGTGTATGCGCGTGCATGCATGTGGGGGTGTGCGCATATGTATGCGTGTGGGGGAGGGATTTGTGGGGGTTTATGAGTGTCTGCGAGAGGATGTGTGAATGTGTGTGAGCGTTTGAGTGTAAAGGGGTTTAAGTCCATGAGATGGTGTGTGGGATTGTATATGTGAGTGCATGAGAAAGGGTGTGTGTGTGTATGTGTGAGCGTATGGGTGAGTTCATGAGAGAGAGTGTGAGTGTGTGGCGTGTGTGGGAGGTATGTGTGAGTACATGAGAGAAGATGTGTGTATGTGTGAGTGCATGAGAGCGAGTGTGAGAGTGTGTGCATGTGAGAGGTTGTGAATGTATGTGTGTGCTTCATCAGACAAATGAGACTCCAGGAATTCATTCAAGATGCCAGCAGTGATCCCACCGACGTACCTGGACAGTCATCACAGGCATCTGCAGAGGAGCAACCAAAGAAGGAGTCAACTTGGACCCCACCAGAGGGCCGCTCCCCTGGGCTTGACATCTATGCTCAAACCATCAGGAAATATATAAATGGGTACGGCTCTACCTTGTGGGTATGGTTAATCAACTGGTTAATCAACCGCACCCCAAAGGTAGAGCAGAACATCACCCAATCACAACGCAGCGCCGTCCATGCTCTCAAAACCAATCACAACATTGTCATCAAACCAGCAGATAAAGGAGGAGCCATCGTCATTCAGAATAGAACAAATTACTCCAAGGAAGTGTACCGACAACTGAACAACCAGGAACACTACAGGTAACTACCAGACGATCCGACCAAACAGCATACCCGTGAACTAAACATATTGATCAGGACTTTGGACCCCGTTCCTCAGAGCTCCCTAGGCGCACTCATCCCACGTACTTCTCGCGTAGGTGACTTCTACTGCCTTCCGAAGATACACAAAGCCAACACACCAGGACGTCCCATCGTATCAGGCAATGAACCTCTCTGGTCATGTCGAAGGCACTTTGAAACCCATTGCACAGGGAACCCCCAGCTTCTGTCCTGACAACCACAGATTTCTTACAGAAACTCAGCACCCACGAACCGAACCAGGAACACTCCCATCACAATGGATGTTTCGGGACTCTACGCCAGCATCCCCCACAAGGGTGGCATCGCAGCACCAGCCTCAGTACTCAACACCAACAACTGCTAAACGCTGAACACCGTCTTACAACTCATCCGCTTTATCCTCGATCACAACGTCTTCACCTTTGACAACCAGATCTTCATCCAGACACATGGAACAGCCTGGGGGACCAGATTTGCACCCCAATATGCCAACATTTTCATGCACAGGTTCAAACAAGACTTCTTCTCTATGCAGGATCTCCAACCAATACTATACACCAGGTACATTGATGACATTTTCTCCCTCTGGGCCCATGGCGAGGAGTCACTGATAAAACTACACAGCGACATCAACAAGTTTCATCCCACCATCAGACTCCCCATGGACTACTCTCGACTGTCTGTCTCATTCTTGGGCACATGCATCTCTATCAATGAGGAGCACCTCAACACCACACTCTACCACAAACCCACGGATAACCTAACGATGCTACAGTTCTCCAGCTTCAACCCGAAACATATTAAAACAGCTATCCCCTATGGACAAGCCCGACGCTTACACCAGATCTGTTCAGGTGAGGAGGAATGCGACGGGCACTTGGAAGTACTCAGGGATGCCCTCATACGAACAGGGCACGATGCTCAACTCATCAACCGCCAGTTCCGACGTGCCACAGCAAGGAACTATAATGATACCCTCAAGAGACAGGCACGTGCTGCAACTGACAGGGTACCCTTCGTTGTCCAGTACTTCCCAGGAGCCGAAAAACTGCGCCATGTTCTTCGCGACCTGCAACACATTATCAATGAGGATGAGCACCTTGCCAAGACCTTCCCCACACCTCCACTTCTCAGCTTTAAACAGCTACCAAACCTCAAACAGATTATTGTTCAAAGCAAACTGCCCGGCTTTCAGGACATTACCATACAACCCTGTCACGGTATATGCTGCAAGACGTGTCAGAATGTAGATACTGATACCACCATTACACCCGGGGACACCTCCCACCATGTATGTGGCAGGTACTCATGTGACTCAGCCAACATTGTCTATCTCATACGCTGCAGGCAAAGATGCCCTGAGGCACGGTACATTAGGGAAACCAAGCAGAGGCTGCAGCATGGACACCGCAGAACAATCAACAGACAGGACTGTTCCCTCCCAGTCAGAGAACACTTCAGCGGTCCAAGACATTTGACCTCGGACCTTTGGGTGACCGTGCTCCAAGGTGGACTGCGGGACAGGCAGTAATGAAAAGTAGGAGAAAGTGAGGTCTGCAGATGCTGGAGATCAAAGTTGAAACTTTATTGCTGGAACAGCACAGCAGGTCAGGCAGCATCCAGGGAACAGGAGATTCGACGTTTCGGGCACAGGCCCTTCTTCAGGAATGAGCAGAGAGTGTTCAGCAGGAGAAGATAAAAGGTAGGGAGGAGGGACTTGGAGGAGGGGCGTTGGAAATGTGATAGGTGGAAAGAGGTCAAGGTGAGGGTGATAGGTCGGAGTAGGATGGAGGCGGAGAGGTCAAGAAGAAGACTGCAGGTCAGGAAGGCGGTGCCGGGCTGGAGGGATTCGGCTGAGACAAGGTGGGGGGAGGGGGGATGAAGAAACTGGTGAAGTCCAAGTTCTGTAATGAAAAGTAGCTGAGCAGAGGCTGATAGCCAAGTTGGGTCCCCATGGGGATGGCCTCAACCGGGACCTTGGGTTCATGTCACACTACAGGTGACCCCACTGCACTATAACACACACACACAGACAAACACACACACAGACACAGACCCTCTCTCATATACTCACGCATACACTCCCACATACGCCCTCTCACAGACTTAAACCCCTTTACACTCACACTCACGTACATACACACACCCTCTCACAGACACTCATAACCGCCCTACCTCTCTGTCTCTCTCTCTCACACACAAAGTTTGTGGAGTGAATTTATACTTGCAGAATTACATTTTACTCTGCTTAAAACCTGAATGAATCCGTTTTTTTAGATTAGAATCAGTCTGACCATTGTGGCACAGACAGCCCCACAGGGAGCGAACATTTTCAATACCTTATCTGGGCTGACATGACACCAATTGTTAAAGTGCACTTGAGAATGTAACTTTTTAAAAGGTTTTGCGATTTACATATGAAAGAACTGAAACCTACATGGTCATTTTAAAAGATGAGAGACTTAACAAACAATCCGGGTCTTTTTCAATATATAATTTCAGTTACATCACACTGTAAACTTTTGCTATAAATTCTGTGTCTTACAATCTTATTCTCCACAACCACCTGACGAAGGAGCAGCATTCTGAAAGCTAGTGCTTCCAAATAAACCTGTTGGACTATAACCAGGTGTTGTGTGATGTTTAACTTTGTCCACCCCAGTCCAACACCGGCGTCTCCAAATAATGGCATATTGGCTTTCATATCTAAAGGGCTTGAGTACAGGGATGCAGACATTATGCTGTAGTTATGCTGGTTAGTCCCCACTGAGAGTACCATGTGCAGATCTGGGCACCTTAGGAAGGCTGTTATAGCCCTGGAGGGAATACAATGTAGGCTTACCTGGTCTTCAGTGTTTACATTATGAGCAGAGATTTTAGACAAATTAAACCTCTCTTCTCGAATTTAGATGGTTAAGGGATAATCTAATCATGATCTTCAGAATAGTAACAAGGAAAGACAGTGTAGATAAAGATAAGTTGAAGATTCTCGAACTGGGGGGCACAGAGTAAGAATCAGAGCCAGGTCATTCAGGAGAGACATCAGAAAGCACCTCTATATGCAAAGATTAATGGAGGTTTGGAACTCTCTTCCCCAAACGGTGATCGATGTTAGTTCAATTCTGATTGTGAAATTTAAATCAGGGACTGAATGTTTTTGTTTAAATTGGAGGAAGGGAGACTATGATCAGACAGGGGTACCACCACAGTCAGTCACAGGGCTTCTCCTGTTCCACTCCAGGGGCTTGGCCAGAGATATAGAGTCACAGAGTTATACAGCACAGAAACAGAACCTTCGGTCCAACTCGTCCAAGCCAATTGCATATCCTAAATTAAT
Source organism: Chiloscyllium plagiosum (assembly GCF_004010195.1). Lineage (NCBI taxonomy): Eukaryota > Metazoa > Chordata > Chondrichthyes > Orectolobiformes > Hemiscylliidae > Chiloscyllium > Chiloscyllium plagiosum. The sequence goes on from NC_057738.1 coordinate 38,250,946, forward strand.
CTAGTCCCATTTGTCAGCACTTGGTCCATATTGCTCTAAGCCCTTCCTATTCATATACCCATCCAGATGCCTGTTAAATGCTCTAATTGTACCAGACACCAACACGTTCTCTGCCTTCCTCTCCCTTGACGCTAACAAGTGAGCAAACTGATACCACCTAGGTTGGCAGCTTGTAACTGGGCGCTCGAGGCTTTGTGCAGTTAGAGAGCAACATGATGGAAACAGAGGATGGCAGTCTCATGGAATCCCTACAGTTTGGAAGCAGGCCATTTGGCTCATTGAGTTAAGGCTAATCCTCCCGCCTCGGCCTACCCCACCTCTGTAACCCTGGTAATGGTTAATCCACTTAATCTCCATACTTTGGGCAATTTCCAATGGCTAACATATCTAGCCTGGACACTAGGGGGAATTTAGCATGGCCAATCCACCTAACCTTCACTCTAACCTCTTAGAGTGTGGAGACAGCCCATTTGGCCCAACAAGTCCACACCGACCCTCAAGAGTCACTCATCCAGACCCATTCCTCTACATTTACCCCTGACTAATGCATCTAACCTACACATCCCTGAATACTATGGGCACATTAGTATGGCTAATTCACCTGACTTGCGCATCTTTGGACTGTAGGAGGAAATCGGAGCACCCAGAGGAAACCCATGCAGACACGGGGAGAATGTGCAAACTCCACACAGACAGTTGCCCGAGGCTGGAATTGAACCTGGGTTCCTGGCACTGTGAGGCAGCAGTGCTAACCGCTGTGCCATCATGCCACCCTATAAAAAGCATGAGAGTGAGTGAGCACCATGAAAGTAAGCAAATATCCATTGGATGCATGCGAGTCCCTGTCTGCAACATGACCTAGCAGAAGGATACATGTTGGAGGTGACCATGAGCTCCAAGTGAAGTGCTGAAGGCCCAAAGTGGTTGGTCCAAAGGTGGGCAGTGACGATGTGGTGACCCTGGTGGGTTTGCCAATGCCCACCTTTGAAGAGGATGGAGCATGTGTGGACATGCGCCTTTGGATATTGAGTGACAAGCATTTTGGGAAACTTCAGCCACCAGACTCCTGCTCTGATTTCCATGTTGAAAATTTGTACCATGCAGTTTTACCCTGGAGAAGAGGAGAATTGGACGTGAGTCCTAAATGGGGTGAGTCAGAGCTTCAAGGAGATACAAAATACATGGAAGCAAAATAATCTTCCATGACTCAAGGGCAAGATTCTGGTTTGAGGGGGTGAAATCAGGAAAGTGTTTCTTAGTGTTGAGAATTTTTGTGGAGTCTTTTAATCACTATAATTCTCACAAGTGTAAACACACTAAGGAGGGAAAGAATTCCAGCCACAATGTCAATTGTTTGATTTCAGTGTTCTGTCATCATGGATTTTCAATTTACAATGGCATTCATAGCTTTACTAATTACTTTCATGAGTCTGTGTTGTCCATGAGCCCCCTCCCCAAGTGATTTTCTCATTGAATGTTTTCTGAGATGGGTGACTGGTGAATGGAATTTGTTTACTCTGGTTCACACCTCAAACCAGGATACCCTTGCTCATCACATTCAATGTTTAGACGCAAGTTATTTCTCAATAAACTCATAAGAAAGTCAGGTGCCTTCAGGCAAAAAGGCACAATGTGTGAATTGTAAAGAGTGCAATGGGGTCATTGTCTCCTGTAAAAACTGTCATAAAGGACAAAGAGGGAATAAAGTGATGTCTTAAATTTAATGGTATATCACGGAGTAATTGTAACACTGTTTCTAGTCATGGAAATCAACTGCTGATCATAAACAGTTCAGCCCTCCCTCTCATTGATTCTGATGTTGTCTGATCATCTTTCTTGGGATTGATAAGGGGAAAGCAGGAGGTGACCTCACTCCAGCAGGGAGTGGGAGATCAAGAGAAATGTCTTCACCCACAGAGTGGTGAACTAATGCAATACTTTTTCTCAGAAAGCAACTGAATGCTTTCAGGAAGGAACTAGACATAGTTCTTAGGGCTGAAGGGATCAAAGGCCATGGGGGTGAATGACAGGAACAGTGGATTGAATTAGATGATCAGTCATGAATCAATTGAATGGCGGAACAGGCTTGAAGGGCTGAATGGCCTACTCTTGCTCCAGTTTTCTATGTCTCTGTCAGACTGGGAGGATACATTACCAACGGGGGACAAATAACAGCAGGGTCTCTGTCCAAATAAATGCTGCTCTTTTCAAAACTTGCTCAGGGGATCCAGGCATCGCTGGTGGGCCAGCAGTTTCTGCCCATTCCTGCTTGAGAAGGTGGCACTGAACTGCTTCCTGAACTGCTGCAGTCTGTTTGCTGTAGGTCAGCCGAGAGTTCTATTAAGGAGAGAGGTTCAGGACTTTGACCCAGTGACCATAGGGGAATGGCGATATATTTCCAAATCAGGATAGTGAGCGAGTTGGAGGGAACGTGCAGGTGGTGGTGTTCTGCTGCCCTCATCCTTCTCATGAGGAGGTCATGGTTTCAAAGATGCTGTCTAATAAGCTCTGCTGAATTACTACGGTGCTTCTTGTAGGCAGTACACACTGCTGCGACTGAGCATTGGTGATTAATGGAGTGAATGTTTAAGCGACTGGATCAGGTGCCAATCAAGTTGGCTGCTTTGTCCTGGATGGTATCAAGCTTCTTCAGTGTTGTTGGAGCTACACCCATCCAGGAGGGAGAAAGTGAGGACTGCAGATGCTGGAGATCAGAGTTGAAAAGTGTTGCGCTGGAAAAGCACAGCAAGTCAGGCAGCATCTGAGGAGCAGGAGAGTCGATGTTTTGAGCATGAGCTCTTCATCAGGAAGAACCCATCCAGGCAAGTGGGGAACATTCAATCACATTACTAACTTGTGCCTTGTAAATGCTGGACAATCTCTGGCAAATTGGGAGGATGTGTTACTCGCTGCAGGATTTCCACCTCTTGGAAACACATTATGTATATGGCTAAAGTTCCAAGGAAGAGTCTTTGGAATTGAAATACTAACTTTCTACTCTTTCTGCATTTGCTGCCAGACCTGCTGAGTTTCTTTAGTACTTCCTGTTTTTATTTCAGACCTCCAGCATCTGCAATACTTTGCTTTTATGTACATGGTTGGTCCTGTTCAGTTTCTAGCCAATGACTCCCAGGATGCTGATAGTGGGGGGGGGGGGTACTCATTGAATGCGACACCATTGACATTCACTGGGAGATTGTTAGATTTCCTCTTGATGGAGATAGTCATTGTTAGATGTTTGTGACACAGATGTTACTTGCCACTTATCAGTCCAAGCCTGGACATTGTCTGGATGTTTTAAAACCAAAAGTAAGTCACTTCCAGTATATGTACCGACAAAGAACACAGCCACAAAAAAACAAAAGACCAAAGAAATACTCACAGCTTCCAGTAAAAAAGTTCTTAAGGGAACTTAGTGATATAGACTGAAATGTTTAACATGTGGATATTTACATCAAAAGAATCTCATGGATTTCGAGTTAGATTTGAGAGCAAGTTTCACAGCATTGTCAATTACAGAGCCTTGGTTAAGGTAGAAGTTAAGCTGCATGACCTGGGGGCATTGTATGTAACGTTAAAGGCATGTTAAATAACACTACGTTATAGAGGATTCCAAACCCGACAAGCCCTGCATGTACTGCACAACCAAGAAGAGTCACTCCTGAGTGAGAGGGCAAATATTGACTGCAATCTCATTCAGAATAAGACCATAAGACATAGGAGTAGAAGTAAGGCCATTCTGCCCATTGAGTCCACTCTGACATTCAATCATGGCTGATGGGCATTTCAACTCCACTTACCCGCACTCTCCCCCTGAATTCCTTGCGAGATCAAGAATTTATCAATCTTTGCATTGAAGACATTTAACATCAGCCTCCACTGCGCTCCGTGGCAATGAATTCCACAGGCCCTACCACTCTCAGGCTGAAGAAATGTCTCCCCATTTCTGTTCTAAATTGACCCCCTCTAATTCTAAGGCTGTGCCCATGGTTCCTAGTATCCCCACCTAACGTAAACAACTTCTCAGTGTCCACCCTTTCTAAGCTATGCATTATCTTTTAAGTTTCTATAAGATCCCCTCCAACTTTCTAAACTCTGAATACAATCCCAGGATTCTCAGCTCTACATCGTATGTTAGGCCTACCACTCCAGGGATCATCTGTGTGAATCACTGCTGGACACGCTCCAGTGACAGTATATCCTTCCTGAGCTGTGGGGCCCAAATTGGGCACAGTATTCTAAATGGGGCCTAACTAGAGCTTTATAAAGTCTCAGAAGCACATCGCTGCTTTTATATTCCGACCCTCTTGAGATAAATGACAACATTACACTCGCTTTCTTAATCACAGACTCAACCTGCAAGTTAATCTTTAGAGAATCCTGGACTAGCACTCCCAGATCCCTTTGTACTTTGGCTTTAGGAATTTTTTCACCAGTTAGAAAAGAGTCCATGCCTGTATTCTTTTTTCCAAAGTGCAAGACCTCGCATTTGCCCACGTTGAATTTCATCAGCCATTTCCTGGACCACTCTCCCAAACTGTCTAAATCTTGCTGCAGTCTCCCCACCTCCTCAAAACTATCTGCCTGTCCACCCAACTTCGTATAATCGGTGAACTTCACCAGAATGCCCCAGTCCCTTCATCCAGATCATTAATATATAATGTGAACAGCTGCGGCCCCAACACTGAACCCTGCGTGGCACCACTTGTCACCGGCTGCCATCCCGAAAAAGAACCTTTTATCCCAACTCTCCGCCTTCTGTCAGACAGCCAATCCTCAATCCATGCCAGTAGCTCACCTCGAACACCATGGGCCTCACCTTACTCAGCATGAGCAAGAGCTTAGATGAAACGTTGATAGAAAATTTTGCTAGTCTCCGACAAGGATGAAGATCAAACGAAGAATCCCTTCAGTGTGGAAGCAGGCCATTTGGCTCATTGAGCCCACACTGATCCTCTGAAGAGCACCCCACCCAGTCCCAATTCCATCCCTGCATTTCCCATGGCTAACTCACCTAACCTGCACATTCCTGGACACTATGGGGCAATTTATCATGACCAATCAACCTGACTGTGGGAAGAGACTGGAGCACCCGAAAAAAAATCCATGCAGACACAGGGAGAATGTGCAACCCCATGTAGACAGTTCATTAGATTAGATTAGATTAGATCCCCTACAGTATGGAAACAGGTCTTTCTGCCCGACAAGTCCACACTGACCCTCTGAAGAGTAGCTCACCCAGACCCATTCCCCTACCCTATATTTATCCCTGACTAATGCACTGAACATTTTGGGACAATTTAACATGGCCAATCCACCTGACCAGCCCATCTTTGGATTATGGGAGTAAACCAGAGTAAACCCACACAAACACAGGGAGAATGTGCAAACTCCACATAGACAGTCACTCGAGGCTGGAATCGAACCCAGGTCCCTGGCGCTGTGATGCAGCAGTGCTAACCACTGAGCCACCATGCCACCTTTTTTTTTAAAAGACAAATATGATTTATAGGACAACAAACCCCAAGCGCAGGAAGTCAGAATACTGCAAAAATGAACATAGTCACGCCTAGGACTGGACAACAGCAGCAAAAGCAGGAGAATCCTAACTCCTGGAGTCACTTGTGAACTTGCTGGTGTCTCAGCAGGTGGGAAGACTGAGTGAATCCCTTTCCACACTGGGAGCAGGGGAATGGTTTCTCTCCAGTGTGAACTTGCTGATGTCTTTGCAGTGTGGATAAATGACTGAATCCCTTCCCGCTCAAGCAGCAGGAGAATGGTCTCTCCCCAGCATGAACCGGCTGGTGTTTAAGATGCTGGGATGACGTGTTGAATCCCTTCCCACACATGGAGCAGACAAATGGCTTCTCCCCAGTGTGAACCCGCCTGTGCTCCGTCAGGTGGGATGAACAAGTAAGTCCCTTCCACACTCAGAGCAGACAAATGGTCTCTCCAGTGTGAACACGTGGATGTTCAGTCAGGTTTGATGAACACCTGAACCTCTTTCCACACTGAGAGCAGGTGAATGGTCTTTCTCCTGTGTGCACACATAGGTGCTTTGAGAGTTGAGATGAAGACCTGAACGTCTTACTGCGTTTGGCACAGACGAATGGCCTCTCCTCAGTGTGAAGTCGCTGATGTTGAATTAAACACCCCGAGCTCATAAAGCTTCTCTCACACACAGAACATTTAAAGGGTTTCTGATCAGTGTGAATTCGCTGGTGTGACACTAGGCTGGATAGCTGAGTGAATCCCTTCCCCCACACAGAGCAGATGAATGGTCTCTCCCCAGTGTGAGTTGCTCAAGGCTGGAATTGAACCCAGGTCCCCAGATGAAGAGGCAGCAACTGATCTGTCTACATCACTTGAGATAAGATACCGTAATAAGCAATGGAAATATCTTCAACTAAATTGAGTTTGGTTGCTATACAACACAGTGAACTATCAACACCAAATCTTGTCTGCTACAAGAGGCAGAACTGATTATGAAGAGATGCGTTGGAGCAAAATAGAGTCATAGAGACATAAAGTCATAGAGTCATACCGCACAGAAACAGACTCTTCTGTCCAACTTGCTCTTGCTGACCAAGTTTCCAAATCCCAAACTAATCCCATTTGGTCATATCCTCTTAAACCTTCCCTATTCGTGTGCCTGTCCCAAATGTCTTTTAAATGTTGTTACTGTGCCTGCATCAACCACTTCCTTTGCAAAGCAAGAATGAAGCCAGATCCGCCAATAATTTAATAGCTATGAAGGAAGGAGAAATCTTGATGTAGTCAAAATGTTGAGGTAATAACCCCATCTACTTTAGCATAGATCTGCTGGTGAAATGAAAAGCAACTCCCATTGCTGCAAGTCAAGATGTAGTGCATAAAACTCCATAGAAGATACCATGAGGAAGAGGGAAGCAACGAAATGTAACAATCCAAACACTGGAAAGGAGAAACCACTTGCTAGGTCAGAGACCATACTGGCAGCAATAAAGAATAGGTCTGTTATCCATCTCCAGCGTCCTCTGTGAAAGCAATACAAGAGGTTAAAGGCCTTCGGTTCAAGAGAGAACTCAGATCATCAGGGAGACAGTCCTTTGCCCAATCTTCCAACTCTAAAGAGAACACACTTGGGGATAGTAGAGACACCTCATCATTGTTTGCATTTGTAAAGTTAAAAACCTGGGGAGGATGGGCAGAGAAAAACATAAATATACTGACCAAGATATCACAGTATAATGATTATGAAGGGTAGAGTAAGTGGAAGGATATGCAGTATATGGGTATGGAAGAGCCAAAACTCAATTGAGTAATAAACACTGATTATGATCATGGGAACTTGGCCAGAAAGTACACATAGGAAGACAAGTTGGCCATTCAGCCCCTAGAGTCTGTTCCACCATTCAATAAGATCATGGCTGATCTGTGGCCGAACCTACCTTTGGCCCATCTCCCTTAATACCCTTTGCTTAACAAAAATACATAGGAACCTCAATTATCCAAACAACACGAGCAGGGACTATTTTGTTTGGATAATCAAATGTTCAGATAATCGAATGCCAGATAACACAGTTTAGCCAAGCATTGGGACCTTGTGATCTTGTTTAGATATTCAGAAATTTGGAAAATTGAATGCTGGATAATCAAGGTTCCTCTGTATATCTATCTCAGATTTAAGATTTACAATTGATCCAACATCCACTGCTGTTTGTGGAAGAGAGTTCCAAACAACAAGACGTCGTATGTGGAAGCAAAGATGGAGCTTGTAGGAGGCAGGCCTGGAGCTAGTCTACTTCATCAGTCTTTGCTGTAAAGGGGGTCATATTCATGTAATCCACAAACAGTTGCATTGATCCAATAAACCTTGCACAGTTTAATTAACAATGCACTTCTAATTAAACATGAGAGGTACATATCTTGGTGCAAAATTGATCACTTTGAACTTGAAGGAACCCTCACATGATGATTTCCCTTCCTAAAAGGACATTAGTGAACCAGATGGGATTTTACAACATTTGACAATGGTTTCATATTCATTGTTAAACTAGCCTTTAATTCCAAATTTTGTTAATTGCATTAAATTCCACTAACAGCCATAACATTAACCTGGGCCTCTTAACTACTGACTGTTACTTTCATACTGGGTCACTGCTTCCCTGTTGAAAATGCAGAACATTTCAGTGTCAGGAAGAAAATATTCAAAGTAATTTTTAACCAGGTTCTTGAAGAAAATACTTAATGTGGTGTCAATGCTGTGCAAGCAGAATGCTTTCCCCAGTAACTGGAGACAGCGTGAGGAGCAAAATGAGATAACAAATTAAAATTCTATATTGGACAGTGAAGTTATTTTCACATTTTACAATGTTATAAATGTTTATTGGATAAATTGGAAAGGTTTATGTGGTTTGATTGTGTGTATGTGTGTGTTAGCTTTTATTTTTGTGTGGAAAAACACCTCAGTCACCAGACATGAGATACTTGCTGCTCTGGTGATTTTTAATCTAATGATATTCAGTTTGTTATTCCAATGAATTAATGTATGAGGTTTGTGCATCACAGTGTCAACAATGTCAGGACTGCAGAAAGGCTGTAACTTTCCATTACTTTCCTTTTCCTTGTTGAGTTCAATGGGTCAAAGGATTCCTGAGTGTTTCTGGAATAAATGCTTGATGGTGAAGTCATTTCCCTTGAGACTGCCAAATTGTTTTTATCCGGTCACTTGATGTTGCCATTGCTGACTGGGCTAGTATTGCCTCTCCCTAGCTGTCCCAGAGAGGCCCGGGGGTGAGATGCTTTCTTGAACCACTGCAATCGCTGTGGTGCAGCTAGACTCACAATGCCCTTAGTTCCTGGACTTTGAACCAGCGACACTGAAGAATTATCCAAGGTGAGATGGTGCTAGGGGAACTTTCAAGGGACGGAGCTCCGATTACTTTGGTGAGCACACCCTCCTCACAAAGAAACACCACTTGAAAAGGTCATCGCTAAGCCAAACCCCATCTTGAGTGGAACGATAGCGACCTTTCTTTTTCAGTCTCAGAATGAAGGGGTGCCAATTTAAGACTGAGAGGAGGAGGAATTTCTTTTCTCAGAGGGTTGAGAGTCTTTGGAACTCTTTGTCACAGAGAGATGGGGGGGGCAGAGTCCTTCTGTATCTCATCACCCTGGAGCTCCGTCTCCAACAGTGCTGTGGTGTACCTGCTCCATGTGGGTGAACGTGGTTTCGAAGGTGAATTATGACCACCTTTTTCAGGGCAATAATGGATAGGCAACAAATGCGGGCTGAACCAGAGATGGCCAAGAAGTTGTGAAGAATGAAAACAAAGTAGCAAATGGATTCTTATACAGATAAATGCGAACTGAGCATGTTGGGGAAGTAAGAAGCATTCCTGAATAAAAATAATGAACAAAGGCAGAAAGGTACAGGAGTGTAGGGGTACACATAAGCATATCGGAAAAAGCAGAATTATATGGCCGCAAGACAGTTAGAAATATTAACAAAACACTAGACTTTATTCCTGGGTGTGTGGAATTCAAAAGTTATGTTAAACTCATATGTGAGTTTGTTCAGATCACACTGAGGGCTTTGCACAGGTTTGATCTCCAGATCTCTACTCACTGGGTTCAGAAGACAGACAGGTGATCGCATTGAAACAGCCAGAATTCTTAAGGGGTTTGACAGGGTCAATGTTAAGAGGATGCCTCTTCTCATGGGAGAGTCTAGGACCAGAGGGTATAGTTTCTGAATAAAGGGGTGCCAATTTAAGACTGACATGAGGAGGAAGTTCTTCTGTCAAAGGGTTTTGAGTTTTGGGGCAGTATTCTTAAATATACTTAAGGCTGAGACAGATAGATTCTTGATCAGATGGAGAATCAAAGGTTACAGAGAGAGGGCAGGAAAGTGGACATGAGGAACGTCAGGTCAGCCAGGATCCGACTGAACGGCATGGCAGGCTTGAGAACACCCCTGTTCCTTTTTCTTATGGTCTTACAGGAGGAGAAACTGCAAAGAGATTTTCCAAGAATGCAATCAGATCTGAGAGATTGTGGCCATGGGGGAAGACTGAACAGGCTGGGTTTTTTTTTCTTTAGAATAGATAAGATTTGGGTATGAGCTCATTGAGTTCTTTAATAAGGTGATTGAGGTAAACAGATACTGTTGGTGCAGAATCCAGAATAATGGGCCATAGCGACTCACCTTATTTGTCTGCTGGCTTGCTCAGAGAGGTTAGAAACCAGAACACCCTATCATAAAAATATGCTTGTTGGAAATAGATTAAATAGTTTCAAAAGGATACTAACACAGACTAGATGTGCTGAATGGCCTGTGTCTGAATTGCATATTCTATGCAATGATACATTAGCACCTCAACTAAGTTCAAAAACCTCTTTCACTGCCAGTGGCTGTCTGAGGCTGTCATCCTTACAGTCAATATTCAATGTGAACCCAGTCTTGTGAAGTGAGAGAATATAAGTTGATGTATTGGAAATTCTGGCAAACATTGAGATTGATAAGTCCCCAAGGCCAGACCAGACTTATCCCAGCCTGCTCCGGGAAGCGAGAAATGAGGTTGCTAAGCCACTGGCAAAGATCCATGCTTCCTCACTCTCCACCGGGGTCGTACTGGAGGATTGGAAGGAGGCGAATGTTGTTCCTTTTTTGAAGAAGGGGAATGGGGAAATCCCTGGCAATTACAGACCAGTCAGTCTTACGTCTGTGGTCAGCAGGGTTTTGGAAGGAATTCTGAGGGATAGGATTTATGACTATTTGGAAAAGCATAGTGTGATTAAAGACAGTCAGCATGGCTTTGCGAGGGGCAGGTCATGCCTCACAAATCTTACTAAGTTCTTTGAGGAGGTGACAAGACAGGTTGACGAAGGTCGAGCAGTGGATAAGGTGTATATCAAATGCCTTGCTGAAGTCCATAATGTTCCCTTTGGCAGGCTCATTCGTAAAGTCAGGAGGTATGGGATACAGGGAGACTTGGCTATCTGGATTCAGAATTGGCTGGCAGAGAGTGGTTGTAGATGGAAAGTACTTTGCCTGGAGGTCAGTGTTGAATGGGGTCCCGCAGGGCTCTGTTTGTGGGCCTCTGCTCTTTGTAGTTTTTATAAATGACTTGGATGAGAAGGTTGAGGGGTAAATTTTCAGATGACACAAAGGTTGGAGGTGCCGTATTGAGGACTACTGCAGGCTGCAGTGCGACATAGACAGGATGTAGAGCTGGACTTAGAAATGGCAGATGGAGTTCAATCTGGATAAAAGTGTAGTGATGCATTTTGGAAGGTTGAACCTGAATGCTGAATATAAGATTAAAGACAGAATTCTTGGCAATGTGGAGGAACAGAGGGCTCTGGGTGTGCAAATACATAGATCCCTCAAAGGTGCCACCCAAGTGGATAGGGTTGTTAAGAAAGCATATGGTGCTTTGGCTTTCATTAACAGGGGGATCGAGTTTAAGAACTGCGAGGTTTTGCTACAGCTCTACAAGTCCCTGGTGAGACCACACTTGGAATATTGTGTCCAGTTCTGGTCGCCCTACTATAGGAAAGATACAGAGGCTTTGGAGAAGGTGCAAAGAAGGTTTACCAGGATGCTGCCTGGACTGGAGGGCTTGTCTTATGAAGAGAGGTTGACTAAGCTTGGACTTTTCTGTCTGGAGAGAAGGAGGAAGAGAGGTGACTTGATCAAGGTATACAAGGTAATGAGAGGAAGGGATAGAGTCAGTAGCCAGAGACTTTTTCCCAGAGCAGGATTGACTGGTACGAGGGGTCATAGTTTTAAGATATTAGGAGAAAGGTATAGAAGGTATGTCAGAGCTAGGTTCTTTACGCAGAGAGTTGTGAATGCATAGAATGCATTGCCAGCGGTGGTGGTGGAAGCAGAGTCATTAGGGATATTTAAGAGACTGCTGGACATGCACATGGACAGCAGTGAACTGAGGGGTGTGTAGGTTAGGTTATTTTAGTTTACATTAAGATTAATCCTTGGCACAACATCGTGAGGCCCAAGGGCCTGTTCTATGTTCTATTTAGAAGTTAGAACAATACAGCGCAGAACAGGCCCTTCGGCCCTCAATGTTGCGCCGACCTGTGAACTTTTCTCAGCTCATCCCCCTACACTCTCCCCAAATCATCCATGTGCTTATCTAAGGATTGTTTAAATCTCCCTAATGTAGCTGAGTTGACTACATTAGCAGATAGGGCATTCCAAGCCCTTACCACTCTCAGTGTAAAGAACTTGCCTCTGACATCAGTCTTAAATCTATCACCCCTCAATTTGTAGTTATGCCCTCTAGTACAAGCTGACGTCATCATCCTAGGAAAAAGTCTTTCTCTGTCTACCCTATCTAATCCTCTGATCATCTGTCTCTCAGTTCTCCCATTTCCCTTTTGGCTCCACACCCATCATCTTCTCGATACTGCTGTAACTGATCAAAATGATAAGTTCACAAATGATTTACCCAGTGGGATAGAATTCATGATATGAGGTAAGATAAAATCCCCTCAATTCACATTGTTTACATTAGATTAACCCAAGACTTGAAAATGAGATCCAATTTAATCTCAATATAAATCAAACAGCACATTATGTTGCTGATAAATTATCCTTGAATTGACCATAATAATAATCATAAACAGAAACAAAACCTTGAACCTTGAAGCAATATCTTGCTCCAAAGCTTTGGGGGACAGAAAAAAGATGACTGTGCAGATTTATGAGACCATGGTGGATCTATGTAGCAGTGAGTATAGGCATATCCTGCTTGACTCTGCATTTGGTACATATACTCTGGTTAGGTATCCTGCCTTGTAATTTGCCATTGTGCAGTAAGCTGAGACATTTAGCAGCTGGCGAGAGTGACATGCTGGCAAAACCTTTTGACTTACAGTCATCAGGATGGCATTGCAAGAATGTGAAATCTCCAAGGGAACATGCTGCATTGGAAAGGGTGATGTTTGGTTGACAAGTGGACTCTGGTCACAGCATTACTGTGAAGAATACAGCAAGAAACAGCTGTCTTCCAAGCCTTTGTTTAATTGAAAAGGATACTTAGCCTGGTTGTGTTCTTTCTGTTTACAGTGGAAAGGGTCTAAATAGTTTCACCATGGTCTCATAAATCTACAGTCATTTTTCCAGCACTAGTGTGTCTCCAAAGTCTCTGGAGCAGGAAACAGCTTCAAGGTTCAAGGTTCCTTTTCTGTTTATGATTATGATGATCAATTCAGGGATAGTTTATCAGCAACATAATGTGCTGTTAGACTTATATTGAGATCAGATTGGATCTCATATTCAAGTCTTGGGTTAATCTAAAATAAACAATGGGAAGAGAGGGGACTATATCCCACTTGATATTGCAAATTATATCCCACTGGGTAAATCATTTGTGGACTTATCGTTTGGATCAGTCACAGCAATATTGATAAGATGATGGGTGTGGAGCCAAAAGGGAAATGGGAGAACTGAGAGACACTTGTGAAAATATTCTCTCACTTCATAAGACTGGGTTCACATTGAATATTGATTGTAAGGATGACAGTACACAGCTACTGGCAGTGAAAGAGGCTTTTGAACTTAGTTGAGGTGCTAATGTATCATTACATGAATATACAATTCAGATACAGGCCATTCAGTGCATCTAGTCGGTGTTAGTATCCTTTTGAAACTATTTAATCTATTTGCATCAAGCATTTTTTTATGATAGGATATTCTGGTTTCTAACCTGTCTCTCAGTGAGAGAAATGATACCTTATTTCTCTGCTGGATCGATGAGTCACCATGACCCGTTACTCTGGATTCTGCCACAACAATCTCTTTGTTTCAATCATGTTATCCAAAAACTCAATGAGCTCATATCTAAATCTTATCTATTCTATAGGGGGAAAAAAAATCCAGCCTGCTCAGTCTTTCCCCATGGCCATAATCTCTCAGATCTGATTGCATCCTTGGAAAATCTCTTTGCAGTTTGTCCTCCTGTAAGACCATAAGAAATAGGAACAGGAGTATGCCATTTTAGCCCCTCAGTCTTTTAGCCGGCTCCTGGCTGATCTGATATTCCTCACATCCACTTTCATGCCCTCTCCCTGTAACCCTAGATTCCCCATCTGATCAAGAATCCATCACAGTCTTAAATATACACAAGAACTCTGCCGCACAGCTCTGTGTGGCAAGGAGTTCCAAAGACTCAAAACTCTCAGAATAAATTCCTCCTCATCTCAGTCTTAAATTGGCACCCCTTTTTTTCCAGAAACTATACCCTCTGGTCCTAGGCTCTCCCATGAAGGGAAATGTCCACTTAGCATTGACCTTGCCAATGTAGCAAGTGTAAGGGAGCCCTTTTGTGAGCCTGACTGATCATCTTACAATAGCTGTTGTATAATTATTGGCACACTCTGAAGTGATCAGTAAGTGCTGTGCCATTGTGGAATCGCAGCTAGCCACTATACCTTGCCTTTGGCAAATATTGACTGCTGGAATCCATTCATTCTCTTCCTATTGGAAACTGCTGAAGGGACTGTTTAACATGATCTTGCAGTCAATGGGATTGGCATCTGGTATTGTCTTATGAGCAAAAGCTAAACAAGTTGGGACTCTACTCACTGGAGTTAAGAATGAGAGGTGATCTCTTTGAAACATATCAGATTCTTAAGGGATTTGACAGGGTTAATGCTGGAAGGAAGTTTCCCCTCATGGGAGAGTCTAGGACCAGAGGGGTATTGTTTTAGAATAAAGGGGTGCCAATTTAAGACGGAGATGATGAGGAATTTCTTCTGAGGGTTGAGAGTCTTTGGAATTCCTTGCCACAGAGAGCTGTGGGGGCAGAGTCCTTGTGAACATTTAAGGCTGAAATTGAGAGATTCGTGATCAGTCAGAGAATCAAGGGTTATGGGGAAAGGGCAGGGAAGTGGACGTGAGGAATGGTGGATCAGCCATGATCCTATTTAATGGTGGAGGAACTTGAGGGGCTGAATGGCCTCATCCTGTTCCTATTTCGTATAGTCTTATAGCCTACATACCTGGCATCACAATAACACCGGAATTCATATGCAACATTACTTTTTCTAGCTTGATGGCAGGATTCTGTGGAGGAGAACCCTCATTTAGCTACTGCTAAGTTTAGTTAATTCCACCTGGTTCTCAAATATCTGGGACTCTTTCCCATTCCAGGACCACTTGATGTAGACTGGCCAATTTTACAGACTGAAGGTGGTGACCTTCAAGTCGTTAATATGTTTGCATGAAATGCTGCTAACAATGAACTGAAGAGGTAGCCATTATTGCCCAGACTGGTGTTGATACACCCTACTTAAACATTTGCACGGTAAGTAAACGACTCATGTCTTATTTATGAGATTGCTGATGAGGCCAGGCTTTCTGTGTGGAGCCTTAGGAATGGCAGAATGTATATTGACCGGCAAAGTATGGGTTTACAACAGACAGCAGTCAGAACCCATCGGTGGACTTCCCAACTAGCATCTCAAGAAAAGTGGCTCATTACTCTGTTCCATTATTAAGGTAAATTTGAGCAGGACTGGGCCGTTGTGGTATCAAAGGAATTTCTTGCATACATCTGCACATTCAAATATTGCAATGGCACATCGAAACATCGGAGATATGAAAACGGGAAGAGATTGGGGTCATTTCATCAAAGATCTGTTTCTGGTGGAAACGGACAATTCCCAGTGAGTGCTGGGCTTGGCTGAGACCCGTACCAACAGGTTATATTGGGGATCTTGTTCAGCTGAATTCAGCTGAAGTCATAAGTTCAATGCAACCCAGACTGAGACAATGGTGACCTGAGTCAAGATTAGAGTGGTGCTGGAAAAGCACAGCAGGCCAGGCAGCATCCGAGGAGCAGGAAAATCGACGTTTCGGGGAAAAGCCCCTCATCAGGAATAGTTCTAGATTAAAATTCCTCAGATAGTGACACAGCACAACTGTCAATGGTTTCCTTGAACAGTACTGTACATTAGCGAATAAGTTTGCAACAGTAAATGAGCATCGATATGGATGAGACATTGCTACCACAGTGTAGTTATAGGGAGCAGGCATCACAAAACATTGCAAAGATTTGGAATTACTTCTGAAATGAAAACAGAAATTGCTGGAAAAGCTCATCAAGTTGGGCAGCATCTGTGAAGAGAAATCAGAGTTAACGTTTCAGGTTGAGTGACCCTTCTTCAGGATTACATTACTTGAAGAAAAACGGGTGAGGTGGTGGGGACCCTGTGACAGTCAGTGTCAGAGAGAGGAGGGGGTGAAGTGGTTACCTGGGGACAGTCAGTGTCAGAGAGAGGAGGGGGTGAGGTGGTTACCTGGGGACAGTCAGTGTCCTCGAGAGGAGGGGGTGAGGTGGTTACCTGGGGACAGTCAGTGTCCTCGAGAGGAGGGGGTGAGGTGGTTACCTGGGGACAGTCAGTGTCCTCGAGAGGAGGGGGTGAGGTGGTTACCTGGGGACAGTCAGTGTCCTCGAGAGGAGGGGGTGAGGTGGTTACCTGGGGACAGTCAGTGTCCTCGAGAGGAGGGGGTGAGGTGGTTACCTGGGGACAGTCAGTGTCCTCGAGAGGAGGGGGTGAGGTGGTTACCTGGGGACAGTCAGTGTCCTCGAGAGGAGGGGGTGAGGTGGTTACCTGGGGACAGTCAGTGTCCTCGAGAGGAGGGGGTGAGGTGGTTACCTGGGGACGGTCAGTGTCAGAGAGAAGAGGGTGAGGTGGTTACCTGGGGATGGTCAGTGTCAGGGAGAGGAGGGGGTGAGGTGGTTACCTGGGGACAGTCAGTGTCAGGGAGAGGAGGGGGTGAGGTAGTTACCTGGGGACAGTCAGTGTCAGGGAGAGGAGGGGGTGAGGTAGTTACCTGGGGACAGTCAGTGTCACTGATAGGAGGGAGTGGGGACCCAGGGACAGTCAGTGTCAGAGAGGAGGGGGTGGGGACCCAGGAAAGTCAGTGTCAGAGAGGAGGGGGTGGGGACCCAGGACAGTTAGTACAGTGTGATTTTGCTCCAGAATAATAACGCCGCATGTTTGGTGACAGGAGAAACAAGTGATTAAAGTTTTAACATTAAATTTGTTTACAACCATGATCTGCTAACTGTAAGTTAGCACTGACTTAAACTTCTGGCTGTCAGTTACTCACCATCCAGATCCTGGAGAGTCCTCAGCTGCTTGGCTGAATTTGTGCAATGCGTGAGAGTGACATCACTGGATAATCCTGAGCTGAACATCGAACAGATACTGTTCGGGACGCAGTTTAGAGTCATAGAGATGTACAGCACAGAAACAGACCCTTCGGTCCAACCCGTCCATGCCGAATAGATATCCCAACCCAATCTAGTCCCACCTGCCAGCACCCAACCTATATCCCTCCAAACCCTTCCTATTCACATACCCATCCAGATGGCTTTTAAATGTTGCAATTGTACCAGCCTCCACCACCTCCTCTGGCAGCTCATTCCATACATGTACCACCCTCTGCGTGAACAAGTTGCCCTCTCACCCTCAACCTATGCCCTCTAGTTCTGAACTCCATCCCAGGGAAAAGACCATGTCTATTTATCCTATCCATGCCCCTCATAATTTTGTAAACCTCTATAAGGTCACCCCTCAGCTTCTGATACTCCGG
>NC_057738.1:38269837-38272052 GCF_004010195.1 Chiloscyllium plagiosum
AGGTCTCCTTTATATCTTTCCCCTCTCACCCTAAACCTATGCCCTCTAGTTCTGGACTCCCTGGCCCCAGGGAAAAGACTTTGTCTATTTACCCTATCCATGCCCCTCATGATTTTATAAACCTCTATAATGTCACCCCTCAGCCTCCGACGCTCCAGGGAAAACAGCCCCAGCCTGTTCAGCCTCTCCCTATAGCTCAAATCCTCCAACCCTGGCAACATCCTTGTAAATCTTTTTTGAACCCTTTCAAGTTTCACAACACATTTCCGATAGGAAGGAGACCAGAATTGCACACAATATTCCAACAGTGGCCTAACCAATGTCCTGTACAGCCGCAACATGACCTCCCAACTCCTGTACTCAATAAAAGAAAGCATACCAAATGTCTTCTTCACTATCCTATCTACCTGCAACTCCACTTTCAAGGAGCAGTGAACCTGCACTCCAAGGTCTCTTTGTTCAGCAACACTCCCTAGGACCTTACCATTAAGTGTATAAGTCCTACTAAGATTTGCTTTCCCAAAATGCAGCACCTCAGTCATTTTGAAAAATATGAACAAAACGGGCAGAGGGCTGAAAAGAATTGATGGGAATATCACTGGGAACTGGTGAAGAAATTCTACCGTCTACTAATTTGCTGCATAGAGTTAACAGTGCAAGAAAGCAAATTATTTTTCTACCTGGCTTAAATTTTGGTTGAGAGTAATTTAATTCAAGGTATTGGCAGGTGAGCTGAGTCCTGTGCGTTGTTTGACCGTCAATATGTAAGGCAGCTTGGCTGCTCCTGGAACTCTGGATGGTTCGATCTACAGGGAGCATGGCTAAATTGACGAGCCTGAGTACTGGAGGTTTGAGTATCGGCAGGAGTCAGTGAGACTGCGCAGGATGTGGAGAAACATGTTTTTAGACACGGTCACCCTACAGCCTAGAAAAATAGCGAGGGAAGGAATGGTGACCACCAGGTAGAGAAAAGGAGGCAGGCAGGAAAATGCCAGAGCACTTCTCACTTAAGAAGAGTCTTTCTGGCTTGGAAAATGTTGAAAGTGATGTTTCATCAGAGTGTATCAGAGTCCAGCCACACGAACGTGGGAAGAGAAAGAGGGGAAGAGCTGTAGTTGTAGAAGACTCAATAGTGAGGGGTACTAACAGGTGTTTCAGTGACTGTAGATGTGACTCCATGATGGTATGGTCCTCCCTGGGGTCAAGGATGTCACAAAATAGGTGCAAGGCATTCTGAAGTGGGGGAGCAAACAGTCACAGGACGTGGTTCACATTTGTACTGATGACATTGTTTGAAAGGGAGATGAGGTCCTGCAACAGGAATGTAAGGAGCGAGGCAGCAGATTAAAAAGCAGGACCTTGCGGGGTTGAAATCTCCGGGTTACTCCTGGCACCATGTGCTAGTGAGTATAGGAATAGCCAGATAGAACAGATGAGAGTGCT
Organism: Chiloscyllium plagiosum; assembly: GCF_004010195.1. Lineage (NCBI taxonomy): Eukaryota > Metazoa > Chordata > Chondrichthyes > Orectolobiformes > Hemiscylliidae > Chiloscyllium > Chiloscyllium plagiosum. Next base: position 38,271,281 of record NC_057738.1, read on the forward strand.
GCTGAAGAGTTGGTGCAGGACGGAAGGTTTTAGATTCCTGGATCACTCAGTCCATTGCTGGGGAAGGTGGGAACTATACACGTTCAATGGGTTGCATCGAGATTGCAATGGGATCACCATCGTTACAGGTGTTGAGGGTTATGTTGTTAGCACGGTTGGTGGAGGGTGCAAACTCATTTGGCAGGAGAATGCGATATGAGTGGGGATACAAAAGTGGGCCATCCACAGATAAATCTGGAAGAAAAGCGAAGCCAATCTGTCAGGAAGTGTGTATGTCATCAAGTCATGGCACAAGGGAGCACAGCGAAATGCGGGGCATTAATTTAATATCTTGTGAGTAAGGTAGATGAGTTGAAGGTGCTGATTAAAATGTGATGTCATTGCTGTCATGGAGATATGGTTGAGGCAGGGACAAATCTGACAACTCAATATTCTGGGGTATGGGGACTTCACAGAGAGAGATCGGACAGGGTGTAAAAGAGGAAGTAGTGTTGCAATATTGATCAAAGAATTGGGTCAATGGGCTGAGGAGTGGCAGATGGAATTTAATTTGGATAAATATGAGGTATTGCACTCTGGGAAAATAAAACAAGAGCAGGATTTATACAAATAATGATAGGGCCCTGGAGACCACAATTTCCCTTCCCACGTGGTTGAAGATGCCCTCCAACGCATCTCGTCCACATCCCGCACCTCCGCCCTCAGACCCCACCCCTCCAACCGTAACAAGGACAGAATGCCCCTGGTGCTCACCTTCCACCCTACCAACCTT
>NC_057738.1:38272230-38294199 GCF_004010195.1 Chiloscyllium plagiosum
CTCTCTCTCTCTCTCTCTCTCTCTCTCTCTCTCTCTCTCTCTCTCTCTCTCTCTCTCTCTCTCTCTCTCTCTCGTGCATATTTTCGTTTGCGGGGTGAATTTGTACTTGCAGAGTTACATTTTACTTTGCCCCAAAGCTGCATGAAAGACTCTGTTACCTCATTTCTTGGATTTGTATCAGTCTTAACATTACAGCACAGGCAACAGCTGTATGCTACTTTCTCCCCACCCCCACCCACCTCTCACTTATCTCTCCACCCTTCAGGCTCTCTGCCTTTATTCCTGATGAAGGGCTTTTGCCCGAAACATCGATTTTACTGCTCCTCGGATGCTGCCTGACCTGTTGTGCTCTTCCAGCACCACTAATCCAGACTCTGGGCAGTGTAGTAGAACAGAGAGACCCAGGGGTTCAGGAACATAATTCTTTAAAATTTGCATCACATATACACAGTGCGGTTAAGAAGGTGTTTAGCACATTTGCCTTCATTGCTCAGACCTTTGAGTGTAGGAGTGAGACGTCATGTTGAGGTTGTACAGGATGTTAGTGAGGCCTCTTCTGGAGTACTGTGTCCACTTCTGGTCACCCTCCTATAGGAAGGATATTATTACATTGGAAAGGGTTCAGAAAAGCTTTATCAGGATGTTGCTGGGAGCGGAGAGTTTGAGTTACAAAAATAGGCTGGGGCGAGCTTAGACTTCTTTCATTGGGAGGAGGCTGAGGGGTGCGTTAAGAGAGGTTTATAAAATCATGAGGGGTATGGACAGGGTGAATAGCAAAGGTCTTTTCCCCAGGGTCAGGGAGTCCAGAACTGGGTGACATATTTTTAAGATGAAAGGAAAAAGTAGAAGGGTCTGTGTGTGGAATGAACTGCCAGAGAAAGTGATGCATGCAAGTACAGGTGCAATGTTTAAAAGGTGTTTGGCTAGATAGATGAATAGAAAAGGTTTGGAGGGATATGGGTGTACAAAAGATGCCCAAATAGGGAGACATAGAAAGGCAGCTATGTAGGAAAATTTCAGAGAAGTATAAATATAACTAAGGCAGGGCCATATCCGAAGAGATTTTCCTGCACCTCATCTACTGTGTCTGTTGCTCTCGATGTGGTCTCCTGTACACTGGGACAGACAGGACGCCAACTTGCAGAACATTTCAGGGAACATCTCTGGGACACACGCACAAAACAACCCACCGCCCTGTGGCCGAACACTTCAACTCCCCCTCCCACTCCGCCGAAAACATGCAAGTCTTGGGCCCCCTCCACTGTCAAATCCAATCCACCCAAAGCCTGGAGGAAAAATGCCTCATCTTCTGCCTTGGGACCCTTCAACCACACAGAATCAATGTCAGTTTCACCAGTTTCCTCATCTCACCTCCCCCTACTTTCTCCCAGATCCAACCTTCCAATTTGGCACCGCCCTCATGACCTGTCCATCTTCCTTCCCCCCTATCCACTCCACCCTCCACTCCAACCTATCATCATCACCTTCATCTGCCCATCGCATTTCCAGCCCCACCCTCCTCCTATTTATCTCTCAGCCCCCTTGGGCTAACGCTCCCACATTCCTGATGAATAGCTTATGCTCAAATAGTCTACTCTCCTGCTTCTTGGATGCTGCCTGACCAGCTGTGCTTTTCCAGCACCACACTTTTTGACTCAGATCTCCAGGATCTATAGTCCACACTTTCGCCTAGTATTAGGGGATTTCAACTTCCCAATATTAATTGGGATCAACATCATGTGAAAGGCTTAGAGGAGGCAGAATCCTTAAAAAGAGCTTTTATAGTCCATATGGGGAAATTCCTACAAGAGATGGGCTAGTGCTGGACCTAATTTTCAGGAAGGATTCTGGGGTAAGTGTTAGGAGTGTCAGTGAGGGAGCATTTTGGTGATAATGACCATAACTAAATAAGATTTAAGGCAGTCAAGGGAAAAGACAATGATGGACCAGAAATAAAGGTTCAGAATTGAGGGCAGACTGATTTTAATAAGATAAATAAGAAAATTTGCATCAGAGCAGTGGGAATCATGCATAAAGGAAACTGTGAGAGTGCAGGGCCAATGTGTTTCTATACAGATGAAGAGTGGGATGAACAAGTGTAGAGAACATTGAATATTGAGGAAATTACAGGATCAAATAAGGGGAGGCTTATGGTTAATATTGAATCCCTACAGTGTCGAAACAGGCCCTTCAGCCCAACAAGCCCTCACTGACACTCTGAGGAGTAACCCACCCAGACCCATTTCCCTACATTTACCCGTGACTAATGTGACTAACCTACACATTCCTGAACACTATGGTCAATTCACCTGATCGGCACATCTTTGGACTGTGGGAGGAAACCCCCACAGACGCAGGGAGAATGTGCACACTTGACACAGACAGTCACCCAAGGCTGGAATTGAACCTGGCTCCCTGGTGCTATGAGGCAGCAGTGCTAACCACTGAGCCACCGTGCCGCATGCCAAAGGCTCAAAATGATGGAAATGTGTAGAAAGTGCAGGAGCTAGTTCAAAGAGAAATTCGGAAAATGAAGAGGGGCATGAAGAAACACTAGTGACTAAAGTAAAGAAAAACTCTGATGTTTTTTAAAGTATATTAGGAACAAGAGGAAAATCAGGGAAAGAGTAAGGACCATTAGGGTCAAAAATAGTGACTATATGGGGAATTGGAAGACATGGTGTGGGAGAGTACTTTTGCATCTGTATTCATGATAAGAAGGATGATTTAAGTATAGAAATTAGAGAGGGGACTGAGAAATACCATGTCAAATTACAATTGAGAGGGAGAGTGTATTAATGGCTTTACCAAGCTCAAAAGTGGACAACTCCCCAGGCCCAGAAGGCTTAGAGAGGGAAGGGAGGAAATGACAAGAATCCTGACATCAATTTCCAACAATCTCTGGCTGTTTGGGTGGTGCCAGAGGACAACTAATGTAGTATCATTCTTCAAGAAAGCTGGTAGGGAAGTATCAGTGAATTATGGGCCTGGGAGTAATAGGGAAACACTCAGAAAACATTCTGAGAGGCAGATTAATCTCCACATGGAGAGACAAGGATTAATCAAGGATAATCAACACAGTTTGTCAGGGGGAAATCATGTCTGACAGGTTCAACTGAATTTTGCGAGGAGGTGAGTAGGTGCATGAATGTGGGTAGTGCAGAGGATGCAGTCGACATAGACTACAGTAAAGCTTTAGACAAGGTTGCAGATAGGAGACTTATCAAAAAGGTAGCAGCCCGTGGGATCCAGGGCAATTTGGCAAATTGGATCTAAAATTTGTAGGAAGCAGATGGCAATTGTTGAAGATTGTTTTTCAGAGTGCAACACTTGTCTACATAAGAGCATAAGCAACAGGAACAGGAAGGCCATTCAGCCCTTCAAGCCTGCTCCACCATTCAACAGGATCATGGCTGTTTCAACATTGCTCATGTCCACTTTCTACAGTTTTCCTACAACCCTTGATCCCCTACTGGTCAAGAAACTATCTATCTCAGCCTGAATTATTCACTAGGTCTCTGCCCTGTTGCTCTCTGTGGGAAGAAGTTCCAAAGGCGAACAACTCTCAGAGTTGGAACCCTCCTCATCTCAGTCTTCAATTGGTGCCCCTTTATTCTGAGACTATGCCCTCTGGTCCTAGACTCTCCCATGAGGAGAAATATCCTCTCAGCATTGACCCCATCAAGTCCCTTAAGAATCTTCTATGTCTTAAGGAATTGTAGAATCTGTACAGTGCAGGAAGAGGCCATTCGTAATAGATTCCAATCATGTTCTGGCAATAGATGTTAGACTAAGCAGCCTATAGTTACCAATTTGTTGCCTCCCTCCTGTTTTGAATAGGGGTGTAATATTTGCAGGTTTCTTGATGAAAGGCTTTTGCCCGAAATGTCAATTCTCCTGTTCCTCGGATGCTGCTTGACCTGCTGTGCTTCTCCAGCACCACACTCAACTCTGATCTCCAGCATCTGCAGTCCTCACTTTCACCTACTTGCCTTTATTATCCGAGTCATAGAATACAAGAGGAGGGAGGCTTTAATGGAACCCTAAAAAACATTAGTGAGGGCACAAATGGAGTACTGTGCACAGTTCTGGCTGCTACACTATTGGAAGGATGGGATTACACTTGAGAGGGTACAGAGGAGATTCACCACGATGTTGCCTGGGCTGGAGCGATTCAGTTATGAAGAGAGAACAGATTGACAGGCTTTGTTATCCTCTGACCAGGAAATGCTGAGGGGATTGAGGTGTATAAAGTTCTGAGGGACATAGACGGAATAAATGGGAAGAAGAATTCCTCTTAGAAGAGGGATCAATAACCAGAAGGCTTAGATTTAAGGGAAGGTGCAGGAGCTTCAGATGGAAGTTAACAGTGAAGGAGATTACCTCAGAGTGCAACAGGATCTTGGTCAGATGGGCCATTGGGCCAGAGAATGGCAGATGCAGTCTAATGTGGATAAGTGTGAGGTGCTGCACTTTGGAAAGACAAATCATGGCAGGACTTATACACTTAATGGTAAGATCCTGGGGAGTGTTGCTGAACAAAGAGACCTTGGAGTGCAGGTGCAAAATTCCTTGAAAGTGGAGTTGCAGGTAGATAGGATAATGAAGAAGGTGTTTGGTACGCTTTCCTTTATTGGTCAATGCATTCAGCGTAGGAGTTGGGAGGTCATATTGCAGCTGTACAGGAAATTGGTTGGGCCATTTTTGGAATATTGCATGCAATTCTGGTCTCCCTGCTCGAGGAAGGATGTTGTGAAGTTTGAAAGGATGTTACCAGGGTTAGAGGATTTGAGCTATAGGGAGAGGTTGAATAGGCTGGGGCTGTTTTCCCTGGAGCGTTGGAGGCTGAGGGGGTGACCTCATAGAGGTTTACAAAATCATGAGGGGCATGGATAGGGTAAATAGACAGTCTTTTCCCAGGATGGGGGGAGTCCAGAACTAGAGGGCATAGGTTTATGGTGAGAGGGGAAAGATATAAAAGAGACCCTAAGGAGCAACTTTGTCACATAGAGGGTGGTGTGTGTATGGAATGAGCTGCCAGAGGAAGTGGTGGAGGTTTGTACAATTACGACATTTAAAAGGCATCTGGACGGGTATATGAATAGGAAGGGTTTGGAGGGATACGGGCCAAATGCTGGCAAATGGGACTAAATTAATTTAGATTATCTGGTGGGCATGGACGAGTTGGATTGAAGGGTCTGTTCCTGTACTGTACATCTCTATGATTCTATGAGGATTTACAGAAGAATTGCTTTACTCAGAGTGGTGGGTCTCTGAAAGTCATTGACTGAAAGGGTGGTCGAGACCAGAAGCATCACATCACTTAAGAAATATTTCGAAATCCAACAGCATATAAGGCTGCGGACCAAGTGCTGGAAATAGAATGAGAATAAGTAGGTGCTTAATGACTGACACAGACACAATGGGCTAAAAGGGCTGCTGTAAAACCTTGACTTTATAACTTTATGACTATTGATGTCAGCCAATTCCTCAAATATCAGTAAATCTTATCTGGAACAAAAATCAGCTGAACTCAGCACAAACATCTAAAATGCCATCATAAAAATTATATTTACAACAAAAAGCTGACAACGAGGATTGTAAAATATTTTGTTCCATATTGTAAAACATCTTCGGCAAAGCTTGGTTGGAAGTGTACGATTGTAAAGCATTTGAAACTTCTGGAGAAATGAGATGCAGCAATCTCGTAAAAAGAACTGGGCAACTCTTATGACTTACAGTTGTTGAACAATGTCTCCTTTTTTTTTTAAATTAGTTCATGGGATGAGAGCGTCACTGACTAGGTCAGCATTTATTGCCCATCCCAGTGGTCAGTTCAGAGTCAACCACATTGCTGTGTGTCTGGAGTCACATGGAGGCCAGACCAGGTAAGGTTGGCAGTTCCCTTCCCTAAAGGGCATTTGTGAACCAGATGAGATTTTCCTGACAACTAATTCATTGCTCATGAATCTAGACTCAATCCCAGATTTCTTTTTCAAATTCAAATTCCACCATCTGCCATGGCAAGATTTGAACTCAGGTCCCCAGAACATTACCAGGGTCTCTGGGTTAAGAGTCAAATAACAATACAATAAGGTCCTCGTATCCCTGGTACAGAATTGTAAAATCAAAGAATCCCTGCAGTGTGTGAGTATGGGTGTAATAGAATATAACTCCTGATCAAAATGACAGTCCTAAATAATAACAAGCTTTATAGTCATGAAATCACATAAGACAAGTTCTGACTTTTTTGGTGTATATTATTCCCCTCTTTTGATGTTTAAACCTCCCTGCATTCCCTGTCTGTTTTAAATCGAGGAAAACAACATTAACTCCATTCCTTTGCTATTTTGAGCTGTCTTTATTCAGGTTTTCTGAATGCAACCTTTCCAAAGATGGTCAGTGACAAGGTAAAAGAGGACATCATACTCTCTCATGTGAATTCAGTGACCAAAGACAGGGTCACCAGGAGGATTGAATGTGCCCTCTGGCTGGAATCTTGTGATGAACTTGGAGATTGGAAGCGCCTTTAATTAGACGGATGGTGTGTTGCAATTGAAGTCTCACTGCCTCCACCAGATGTAAGCTCATCAAGAACTTGTATTACATGCTGACCAATATTTGCAATATTTGACACAACCCTCCTTGTCAGCCTTTCGTTGGTCATGGAAATTGTTATGGCGGTGTTTTAGATGGGTTTTGTTTGGGTGAGTATGGTCGATTTTTACTTACGGATAAGACTGAAGAATTGGCTGACAACAGTAGGGTCATTGCTGCACTGTGGGTTAGATCCCTTCACCTCATACCACACTGCCCTGTCTGTGATTGTGCTCATTCAACATTGCAAACGTATTCAGCAATGTGTTACTCAAGGAAACCTTAGACATTTGTGCTGTGTCACTGTATCTTGGAAATCAGAACAAGCCACCACTGTCTCAATTAGACTGCATTAAACTTACGAACTTAGCAACTTGTGCAGTTGACTTCATCTTCATGGTTGACTTTCCTGACCCCGCTGCCAATTAAGTGACCCATTAGTGACCACTCCAGGACTTCATCTTGCTGGGATGAACTAGGGTTCCTGCAGCACCATGGTATTGTCCCTGCCTCCGAGCTCAAAGGCTGGGGGTTCAAGTCCCACTTGCTGCAGAGGTGTGTAATGACAATCGGGTTGGTCAGCAACTATCTGAACAGAGCAGTATGAGGAGAGCCAGTTGACAAGAACCCTGTGTGACCAGCTTAGCACCACCTGATGTCCCTGGAGTGGGGTGAGTGTGCCTCTCTTGGCAGTGTTACGGTTTTGCATTCTGGGTATACCCCATTGGCTAATGGGTTGACGGGGCTGCCCATCAGCTCAGGTCTGTCAAGTGACACCCAGTCTCTTCCACAAGTTTCAGCCAGTTGTTGCTTAACCTTGCTTCCTGTCTCTAATCCTTCAGAATCTTTTACGTTGTTGACTCTCATTCCTTTCAACTTCCTGAGAAAATGGACTGAATGTCGTCAATCTCTCTCAGTATAGGTCAGCCGCTTTATTTAAGCTTTAAATAAAACATGCAACTTGATTCAAATCCAGACCCAATCTCAACCTCCAAATGAGCAGAAGTAGGCTATTGAGCCCCTTGAGGCCCCTCTGCCATTTTAGATCATGACCCATCATTTATCCCAATGCCACTTTCCCACGTTAACCCCATGTTCTACCATTGAATAGGATCACGGCTGATCTGCGACTTTTGGAGGATTATCGCAGAGAATAAAGATTACCACACCATGGAGACACACTTTCACAACTGACTGAGGCAGAAACTGTGCCATCATTATAAATGGGAATGAGAGGTGCAGAATACAAAAGGAAGCGGGGACGGATGGGGTTAGAGTAGGCTGCAGAGTTAATGACTGTTGGGCACTGGGAGGGGTAGAGCCAATGGATTCATGTGTGCATCACGATACCACAATGTGCATTGTATCATTGCTGACCGACACTGAAACGTTGTACCCACAGTTATCATGTGGTCAAACAAATCTTTGTTTTGTCTCCTTCTGCAGCACATTGCCCCTGATTTGATCTCCCACCCTCATCATTCAGAACAGGAATGGAGTGTGTCGAGACTTAAGTTGCACACACAACACCAGGTATAGTCCAACAGGTTTATTTGGAAGCACTAGCTTTCGGAGTGCTGCTCCTTCATCAGGTGATTATGGAGAATAAGATTGTAAACTTTTATAAATTCTGTGGCTTACAATGCGATGTAACTGAAATTATATATTGAAAAAAAGCCGGATTGTTCAAATCATACATTCGTCCAGTCTTCATTGCTCTCTCATCTTCGGCTCTGTTTGGTGCTTTTCAGTTAGCAATTAAAATCAAAATTCAAACCTCAGAGTCCTGTCACATTCCAAGTTCCACCTAACTGGCACATTTCCCCTGGTTGGCCTGTAGAGAGGAGAGGTGTGGGTTATGGGAGAGGGGAACAGTCTCAGAATAAGGCCACAGGCTATTTAAGCTTGACATGAGGAGAGATTTCTTCACTCAAAAGGTAATGCTTCCTTGGAATGCTCTACCCCAGAGGGCTGTGGAAGCTCAGTCTTTGACTATTTCTTCATTCACAGAATGAGGGTGTCGCTGACTAGGTCAGCATTTATTACCCATCCCAGAGAGCACTTTAGAGTCAAACATATGGCTGTGAGTCTGGAGTCACATGTAGGCCAGACCAGGGAAGGATGGCAGTTTCCTTCCCTCAAGGACATTAGTGAACCAGATGGGTTTTTACCACAATTGATTCATGGTCATCATTAGATTCTTAATTTCAGATTTTTTCCAGGATTGAGTTCAAATTCCACCATGTGCTCTGGCAGGATTTGCACCCGGGTCCGCAGGATAATATCTAGGTCTCTGGATAAACAATCCAATGATAATACCACTGGGCCATTGTCTTCAGTATGGGGGAAAATATGTTCAAGACTGAGATTGACTGATTTCGAGAATCCATTGGCTCTATCCCTCCCACATGCCATGCAGTCATTAGCTCTACCGCCTACTCTAACCGCATCAGCCCCCGCTTCCTTTTGTATTCTACACCTCTCATTCCCATTTATAATGGTGGCACAGTTTCTGCCTCAGTCAGTTGTGAAAGTGTGTCTCCATGGTGTGGTAATCTTTATTCTCCGTGATAAGCCTCCATTGTGCAGATAAGTTGCAGATCAGCTGTGAGCCTATTCAATGGTAGAAGAGACTAAATGGCCTCCTCATGGAACCATACTGCACAGGAAAGGCCCTTTGGCCCATCAAGTCTGCATTACCTCGCCTATACTACTAGTTACACTAGTTCCATAGCTGTGAATGTAGTGAAACTTCAAGTGCGCATCCAAGTGCTTTAGAAAGGTTGTGAGGTTTCTCTGGGTGAGAGCATTTTCCCTCAAATCTCCTCTAAACATCCTGCCTTCCACTTTAAAACTATCCTCCTTGTCATTGACCCTTCAACTAATTACTCATCCTCTCCATGCCCCTCATACTCTTTAACAGCTCAATCAGGACTCCTCTCAACATTGTCTCCTCCAAGGCAGACAACCCGAGTTTTTCCAGCCTCTTTCCAGAGCAAAATGTTCAAACCCAGGCATCCTGGTGAATTTTCTCTGCACCCCCTCCGAAGCATCACACCCTTCCTATAGTGTAGTGACTTGAACTGCACACCATACTCCAGCTGCAAGCAAACCAATGCATTGTACTGCTCTGACATGACCTCCCTGCTGTTACAGTCTGTACGATGACTGATAGAAGCAAGGGTCCCATATATCTCCTTAACTACCTTATTAACCTGTCCTGTTAAAGGCAAGGGTCCCATATACCTCCTTAACTACCCCACTAACCTGCCCTGCCAACTTCAGGGAAAAGGCACCAAGCATCCTATGCTTTTCCTGTTCCTCCGTATCTTTTCTGTGATGTGTCACCTTGCATTAGAATGCGTTGAAACGTTGATTCTCCTGCTCCTCGGATGCTGCCTGACCGGCTGTGCTTTTCCAGCACTCTTGACTCTGAGCTCCAGCATCTGCAGACCTCACTTTCTCCAGCATAAGAATGAGCCCTGATAGACTACACCGTATAGATGTTGTCTCAAACTGTTTGCAGATGTCATTACACACCTCTAGAGTCTGTAGGGACTGGAACCCAGGACTCCTGACTCACAGATACGACTGCTCTGCATGAGCCCCTAAAGGTAAAGTTGCCATAGCCTTACCAGACCACTGGGGGGAGAGAGAACGCAAGAGCGCAAATTGGTAAAGGTTCAAACTGAGGCTCACCACAAGTCAGGTGAGGGGAGAGGTGGAGAAGATGAATCCTTCAGGTTAACTACAGCTTGTGCTGGAATTGAACTCACATTTCCTTTCACCGTCAGCTGGCCAGCCAACTGACCTAAATCAACCCCCTTAAATTCAGAACTTACAATGAGCAGGAACTGAAAGCAGCTCATGTGCTTGGAAGGCAGCAATGCTCATCCCTATTCCACCAATGCTCCGGCCCTTCGACCTTCTAAGTATCTTGTTCTCATGCAATGTGTGCTTCCTTGAAAACAGTAGCGCAATTATTTTCTTGCATGTTTCTCTCCTCAGTGTTTGATCCCTGGTTTAAATATGCTTTAGCATTGTTGGAGTAAGTTGTTTTAACTGTGCTGTGAATTTAATGGATTTTTTCATGCTCCTCAAGCCTATTCAAAAAAAAAACCCTTGATTAGTCCACTGGGGTAAAATATTTACTGATATGTTAAAGCTTTACCAGCACTGTGAACTTGGAATAACTTTAATAGTTTGCATACCACTAAGGTATGCAAAAATGATTAACAATCTGAATAAACTACCATACATTAAAAAGACACCTCGGAGATGATGACCAGACTACTGCGGCCCCTGGGCATCATGATAACCCACAATCCTACCACCACACTGAAACAGCTCCTGATGAATCTAAAGGACCCTGTACCAATAACCATCAGAATGAATGTCATAGACAAAATACCCTGCAAGGACTGCAACAAACATTACATCGGTTGGATGGGCAGGAAACTAGCCACTAGGATACACGAGCACCAACTAATCACCGGTATCCATTACACACAGATGAGGTGGGACACCAGTTTAACTGGGAGAATACATCCATCCTGGGACAGGCTAAACAAAGACACGCATGGGAATTCCTAGATGTCTGGTATTCAAACCAATAAACACATTGATTTGGACCCCATTTACCAACCTCTGAGAAAAAGAATTGGACATGATATCACCACCACAACAGACCAAGACACATAAATAGCAAGTGGAACAGAACACCAGCGCCTCACTGATGTTACCTAGTGTGGTGATGAAACATCTGAGATCAAACCTTCCAGCTCAGCGAGCAAATGTACAACCTGAGCTACAAAATTACAAATCTGAATAAACATTGTGGTGGATTTTCATATTAACCCTATGTACAATACCCTTCCTAAACAACAATTAAGTTGCATGTATAAGTCCATAAGAAGATTTAACAAATAGAATAAATAGAATACAAACTTATACCATTTAGGGCAATAACATAACTCAGCATCAATATTGCTTTTACCTCCTTTCTTTAAGCTCTGTGTTGATTATTAACAATTATAAAATAATCTTTTCATGTCGACAACATACAATGATGATGTCAAACTTTTCTCAAGGAATATCTTGACCAGCCTCTCCTTCATGGATTTTCAAGCTTTTTGGTGTAACATCAGCCAGTACTCTGCTGATCTCCTGCTCATCACAAATAGAATCCCGACATTGTGGAAGCAGGCCATTCGGCCTATTGAGTATCCACTGAACCTCCCATCCAGATACACCCCCACCCACCCAACCTTCGCATCCCTGGACAGTATGGGCAATTTAGCATGACCAATCCACATCTTTGGCCTGTGGGAGGAAACCAGAGCACCCGGAGGAAACACTCACAGACACGGGGAGAATGTGTAAACACACAGACAGTCACTCAAGGCTGGAATTGAACCCAGATCCTCGGTGATGTGAGGCAGCAGTGCTAACCACTGAGCCATGCTGCATATGTGATGTGATGTTTTTATCAATGACTTTGACATTGGCTCCTCTTATAGAGGATTGTGACTGTCTTTTTTAGTTTACTGTCTGGTGATAGAATTGGGTCCTTTAAAGTTTGTTATGGAAGGCCAGTGTTTCAGATTGAAAGATTTAGACAAATAAACCTGCACCTGGAGAGGTTTGCTGTTTTTAATCAAGTCATTTCTCACTGATGTGAGCAATGTGCCATCTCCTTTTGCACACACCCATTTCTTCCACTGATCCTTCAAAAGGGGAGACTTGATTTCCTCTTCTACCACATTTCCATCCAACCTCTTGTCCATTCCATTAATCTCTGATTCCTCATCAGGTTGTCCAAACCCTACATTCAGCTGAGCAACCACCCCAGACAGTTCTCTTTCCTTGGTTTCCAAGTCATGTAGTCAGGTCTGCAGCAATGCATCTTTCATTAATCAGTGTAACGCAACTGGGTGAGTAGGGATCGCTGTTTTGAAAGAATGAACTTTTAAAGTGTGTGTTGGCTATAATGTGATTAGATCACCAACACTTTAGGTGTTATTTGTATAGTGTGATTTTTGTACAGCGCAGGGTCACATAGAAACATAACTAGTGCGTCCTGGATGAACTGACTGTATTCAACATTGACCCACTTAACATGGGCATGACGTCCATGTTTGAACTTTTTTTGTCTGAACGCTCCTTAGCCTCCTTCCTAATTTACTCACCAGCGTCTCATTCTACACCTTAATTTTCTTATCTGCTTTTAAAGTCAGGATCTACTCTTCCATTCTGCACATCATATCCTTCTTGTCCTCTGGATTGTATCGAATTCAAAACTTTAATCCTATTTTCAGGACAATGTTCCAATTGTGTGTCAGTCTGGTTTTTAATTCTACATTCATCGGTGTTCCGTCTGTATCAGGAATTGTTCCACAGTATTTCGTAGAGATTTCACTTGCTTGAAGGCCATCAAGTTTTAACTGAAGATCCAGCTTCGTTGAATTTGATTTCGCAAGTTTATTAATTTGTTTTAGGCCTTCATTCAAGTAGCTACAGGGAGAGGCTGAACAGGCTGGGGCTGTTTTCCCTGGAACATTGGAGGCTGAGGGGTGACCTTATAGAGGTTTACAAAATTATGAGGGGCATGAATAGGGTAAATAAGCAAAATCTTTTCCCTGGGGTGGGGAGTCCAGAACTAGAGGGCATAGGTTTAGGGTGAGAGGGGAAAGATATAAAAAAGACCTAAGGGGGCAACTTTTTCACACAGAGGATGGTATGTATATGGAATAAGCTGCCAGAGGAAGTGGTGGAGGCTGGTACAATTGCAACATTTAAGAGGCATTTGGATGGGTGTATGAATAGGAAGGGTTTGGAGGGATATGGGCCAGGTGCTGGCAGGTGGGACTAGATTGGGTTGGGATATCTGGTCAGCATGGACGGGTTGGACCAAAGGGTCTGTTTCCATGCTGTACATCTCTATGACTATTTATTTTCTTGTGACTAATGCTTTAAACAGAAGGGTGTGGGGAAAAGGCAGGAGATGGGCAATAGGTGAAAATGCTCAGAGTTAGTGCAGACACGATGGGCTCTTTCTGCACTGTAACAATTTTGTGTTTAAAAAAAATCTGGATTACATAAATACTGAATTTGTGAAAATGAAATAAATTAGCCCTTATCTTGTGGTAAAAAACTCCATCTAGTGGTTGGGCTAAACCTAATACAAACCAAGCTCGGATTTTAAGGCTGTCAGCTGAGTATCTCACACACAAACAAATGTTACTTTAATGTCCTTGAGGAACCAAAAAGTTACTTTAATGTCCTTTGTCTTTTTTATTCTTTCCTCTCGAGTCTATTTTCTCATCCTTTACACATTTGTTCATTCCTTTTATTTGGTCTCGCTCCTTCCTATTTCCATTCTGTGCTCCTACTCCTCTACCTTTCCTGCCTTTCCCTGTTCTTCTGTTTGATAACATTGCTGTCCTCGGGTGTCTGCCAACAGAGTTCTGTGATGGGTGGTCAATAAGACTCAATGAACGGTGGCCATTTGGCCCCTCAAGCCTGCTCCCAATGGTGTTGATTCCGTGACTGGTCATTGAGCTCAGATCCACCTTCACTGCCTAATCCAATGCTCTTCTAAAATCCCAAAATCTATCGACCTCAACCTCAGGTCAGCTGAATGACTGAGAATCCATAAGAAATAGGAGTGTAAGTAAGGCCATTCAGCCCATCGAGTCCACTCCGCCATTTAATCACAGCTGATGGACATTTCAACGCCACTTACCTACACTCTCCACAGACCTTGTGGTAGAGAACAAAGATTCAACACCCTTTGAGTGAACAAACTTTCCCCCATCCTCACCCCTGTGCCCCCATGTGCTAGATTCCCCAGCCCAGTGAACAAAACATGACCAACTACCCCGTCAAACCCCTTCAGAATCTTGTCTGATATTGTTTTCTTGGCTTCAACCTGATTTTTCATCTTTTCACCTTCGAAATTACTCTGCTCTGCTATTTTTGTTTATTTCCCTGTATCTGTTGGCAAGAGCTTCCCCTAAAGTATCTGGGAGAATTTCTCTTTTTATAAGACACTGAAAGTTGCACTCTCAATGCACAAAACCAATGCTAGTCATTATCCTCACAATCAAGTGAACTGCTCAAATGTCATTTGCCTTTGAAAAATTTATTCAACTGTTTAATACTGAGCAGATTTCTTTATTGTTATAAAAAGTATTTTGCTGAATTTAAAGAATGCAGATTTGATGTAAAGTTGTCAGTAATATTATCTTTACAGATTTTGGATTAGTGGTGCTGGAAGAGGGCTTTTTATTCCTGATGAAGGGCTTTTGCTCCTCGGATGCTGTGCTGCCTGAACCGCTGTGCTCTTCCAGCACCACTAATCCAGAATCTGGTTTCCAGCATCTGCGGTCATTGTTTTTACCTTATCTTTGCAGATGTCAGATGACACAGTCATGTCTCAAACGTGTGAGAAGGTTTTGGGTTCATTGTTGTGGACCAGACCAGAACCCCTCAATATGTTTTCAGAAGATAGCCTAGCTTTTAAGAAGGAATCTAACTTTTTCTTATTTCCAAGGTAAATGTGAAGTGCTGTGTTCCAGATGCGATGCGGCTGGGAAAACTATTCAACGTTAAGCCAAACAACTTATTTGAACGCTCGAGTCAAGATACAAACAAAAAAGGAAGAAGAATTCAAGATAACTCAACTATTGGAAAACTGAACTGAATAATAGGTACAGCACGTATTAGTAATTAACTGTTCCAATATAGTAACAGCCCTTAAAATACACCAGTAGGCAAAAAGGCAAATTCAGGCACAGATTCTCACATGGAGTTCTCCAGTCCAGGAGGGAAACAACATCAAGAGAAAATCCAGAGAGTGTAGCAGCCAAGGAGCATTCACTGTAGCTGAGGCTAGGAACTTTACATAATATTGGGTGTAATATTCAGTTCAACACCTTCAAATTGTAAGTCAAGATTAGAGTGGTGCTGGAAAAGCACAGCAGGTCAGGCTGCATCCGAGGAGCAGGGGGATAAAAAAGATGTTTCGGGCATCAGGAATGAGATGCCACCTGACCTGCTGTGCTTTTCCAGCACCACTCTAATCTTGACTCTAATCTCCAGTATCTGCAGTACCCACTTTCACCAATTTTCAAATTATGAATCAACTCCCATTCCTTCCCTTTTTTAAAACTTTACTTGTTACATTCGGTCACCCTCTCTCCCTTTACCCCCATCCCACTGGGACTGTCTGCTCTTTCCAGTCTGGCAGTTAGACACACCATTTCCTTTTCACATTCCCATCATGCAATGTGAACTATCCACACCCTTTCACCCCCAGCACACTACCCTCCAGCCCCCTCCCCGCACTATTGCATAAATACTGCCACCTCGACACCTCACGTTAGCTCTGAAGAAGAGTCATCTAGACCTGAAATGTTACCTTTCTTTCTCCCCATAGGTGCTGACCCGTAGTGACAAACACCCAACAGTGTTTGTCATCTTGAGCACTGAAGCTTCCAACTCTTTGGAGACCCCAAACAGCTCTGCTTCTTCAAGCTATGAAAAACTAGATAGCCTGGTGTGAGAGAGCTGGCCCTGCCCAGGCTCTTTAAAAAAACCCTAGGCCTCATTTATTTACTCTCGTGGTTCCCGATAGAC
Source organism: Chiloscyllium plagiosum (assembly GCF_004010195.1). Classification (NCBI taxonomy): domain Eukaryota; kingdom Metazoa; phylum Chordata; class Chondrichthyes; order Orectolobiformes; family Hemiscylliidae; genus Chiloscyllium; species Chiloscyllium plagiosum. The sequence continues at coordinate 38,288,467 of NC_057738.1, forward strand.
TGCTCTGCGATTCTGCCTTATAACCTCTCTTCAAAAAAAGAACCAGAACAAAATAAGACCATAAGATGCAGGAGCAGAAATTAAGCCATTCAGCCCATCGAGTCTGCTCCGCCACTCGATCATGGTTAGAGACAAAAAACTGCAGATGCTGGAATCCAAAGTAGACAGGCAGGAGGCTGGAAGAACACAGCAAGCCAGGCAGCACCAGGAGGTGAAGAAGTCAATGATTTGGGTGTAACCCTTCTTCAGGGCTGAGGGTGGGCCCTGGGACTACCCCTAACCACCCCCCCGAGCCCTGCCACATATTCACTATCTCCCTCCTGACCTCGGACTCTGAGGCCAAACCATTGATCCTCAGGAAAAGGCTCACTTTCGTACCCCCCTCCACCCCCAGCTCATTGAATTCTGGACCGCCATGATGTGGAGCTCTTCTTCCGCTGCCCACCACGCCTTCTCCTTTGACAAAAACTCCCAACCTCCCTCTGATGACCCCTTCTCCCACCTCTAACCTACCTCCTCCACTTGGTCACCCCGTCGGCCTCGTACCAGCCGGGACCTCTTCATTGCTGACTGCCGACATGACATTGGCAGCCTCAATTCCTCCACCTACCATCCCCCCCTCCACCGCAACCTCATCCCCTCTGAATGTGCAGCACTCTATTTGCTCCGCAACAACTCCCCGGTTCACCATCAAACCCACCAACAAAGGCGAGGTGGTGGTAGTCTGGAGGATGGACATCAACTCTCCGACATCACATCCTACCTCCCCCTTGCCCATGACCCTACCATGACCCATCATGCCAAATCCGAGGCACTGTCAGTGCCCTCATTGCCTCTGATGATCTCCCCTCAATTGCCTCCACACTCAATCCCCCAGCCCCGTACTGTCCAGTTCTACCTGCTCCCCAAGACCTATAGCCCAACTGCCCTGGCCAACCCATCATCTTGACATGTTCCTGCCCCACAGATTCATCTTATCCTACCTCGAGACTATCCTCTCCCCCTTAGTTCAGGCACTTCCCACCTACATCCGTGACACCAACCACACCCTCCATATCTTCAACAACTTCCAGTTCCCTGGCTCACAGCACTTTCTCTTCACTATGGACATGCAGTGCTTATACACATCTAGACCCCACAAGGATGGCTCCAGGCCCGCCGTTTCTTCCACCCCGCCCTCAAATTCACTTGGTCCATCTTGGTCACCTCCATCCCCTTTACTGACCTCACCATTTCCATCTCCGGCGACAGTCTCCAGACGGATGTCTATTACAAACTTACAGACTCCCATAACTGCCTGGGCTACACCTCATCCCAGCCAGTATCCTACAAGAGCTCCATCCTATTCTTCCAATTCCTCCACCTCCACCGCATCTAATTGGACAAGGAGACATTCCACCTACTTTGAACAACAGGCTTTTCCTCCCTCCATCGTCCAGACAGCCCTCCACTGCACCATCTCCATTCCCCATTCCCCACCGCTCTAAAGCCCCCCCCCCCCCCCTTCCAATGCAGTTAGGGCAGAGACCCCTTGTCCTCACTCAGTCCTGATGAAGGTCTCATGCCTGAAACATCGATTCTCGGATGCTGCCTGACCTGCTGTACATTAGATTTACAACACAAGCAGTGTCAGATTTTCAATCTGTAAAGAAATCAAAGGCAGGAAAGTGGAGGTGTAGATTATCAGATCAGCCATGATCTTGTTGAATGGCAGTGCAGAGTCAATGGGCTGAATGGCCTACTTCTGCTCCCAGGGTCTTAAACAATGTCAGGCAGGGAAGGAGTTGAAACCATTAAATGTTACACATACAGCATCTTCTGTACTCTGGTCATCTTACTCACTGTTCCAACAACTGCTGTTCTAAGTGAGTTTGAAAATATGTCACCCTAGACTGATAGGGATTCTTGCATCTTGTAGGGAGTAAAACCCAGGCTACAGTATGCTCTCTGTTTGGTTTAGGTGCTTTACAATGTCAATAAAATGTGGAACCGGAAAAAGCACAGCAGAGCAAGCATCAGAAGAGCAGGAGAAAATGTTTCGGGCAGGACATCATCAGGAGAGCTGCTCCTCTGATGCTGCCTGACCTGCTGTGCTTTTTCCAACTCCACGTTTTACCAACTCTGACTTTCCAGCATCTACAGTTCTCACTGTCTGCTTTACAATGTTAAGGATATGGGAAAGACTCAGTGAGAGGATACCAGTGATGTGAGACTTTAGTTATACACTAGATCAAGAGATATTGAGAATTTTTCATAGCTGTTTGGAAGGAGTTGCAATAATGCAGTAGGTAGTGACTCTGATGCTGAACTGGAAACTCTGGGTTTGAGACTCAGGAAGGGTGGATAATTTGGTCAGGTGAAGGGCAATGGAGGTGTCCAAATTTGTTAACTTGCTACAAATCCTTCCAACCCATGCCCATAGGGTGTGGGGGAGATTCCTGATCACCACACGTAAGGGAAAGAGCTTGGGCCCCATCAAAGGGGGTTGCTTTGCCTTGGACAATGTCGAGCTTGTTGGCTGTTTGTATGACAGCTTATGATCCACATGTCGAATCTATTTGGGCTTTCTAAGTGCATCGTAACACTTCATTATTAGAAAGCAGGAAATTAAGATTGTATGACTGAGTTAGTGAATGAAATTTGAGTTAATCTCCAAACTAATGAGGGGGCAGTGCCAGGAGGCTTTTCTTATGCAAAGAACCATGAGAAGTGTAATTCCCCACCAAACGCAATAGTGGAAGCAGAATGGACAATCAATTTTAAGTGGGTAGGTGGATAAAGGCCTGAACAATAGAAGTTGAAGAGGGAATGAGTAAGACTTCCCAGTCTATGCTCTAACTCCTGGAAATAAAGGCCAACATTCCATTAGCCTTCCTGATTAGCTGCTGCTCCTGGGTGGTTTTCTGTACTAGTTCCCAAGTCCCTTTGTGTTGCAGCTTTCTGCTGTTTTTCTCCATTAAATAATAATATTCTGTTCTTTTGTTCTCCTTTCCAAAATGACCAATTTAATATTTTCTCACATTATAGTACATTTGCCAACTTCTTTGCCCACTTACTCAATGTATCAATATCTATCTTTAAACTGTTTATATCCCTCTCATAACTTGCCTTTCCACCTGGTTTTGTATTGTCTGCAGATTTGGTGACAATATGCTTTCTCTCTTCCTCCATGTCATTAATACGTATTGCAAACAGTTGCAATCCCAGTACGGATCCCAAAGAACCTCTTTATCCCCACTTGCTGTTTCCTGCCCATGAGCCAATTTTCTATCCATGTCAATATATTGCCTCCAACACCTGGGCTTTTGTCTTATGTTGGATGTCTTAAAACATATAAAGGTGGACAAATCTCCAGGACCTGGTTAGGTGCACCCTGGAATTCTTTGGGAAGCTAGGGAAAAGATTGCGGGGCCCCTTGCTGAGATATTTGTATCAAATGATAGTCACAGGTGAGGTGCCAGAAGACTGGAGGTTAGCTAATGTGGGCCACTATTTAAGAAAGTGGTAAGGAAAAGTCAGGGAAATGCAGACTGGTAAAGCTGATGTTGGTGGTGGGCAAGTTATTCGAGGGAATCCTGAGAGAAGGATTTACATGTATTTGGAAAGGCAAGGATTGATCAGGGATGGCCAACATGGCTTGGTGCGTGGGAAATCATGTCTCACGAACCTGATTGAGTTTTTTGAAGAAGTAACAAAGAGGATTGATGAGGGCAGAGCGGTGGACGTGATCTATGCGGACTTCAGTAAGGTGTTCGACAAGGGTCGTCATGGTAGACTGGTTAGCAAGGTTGGATCACACAATAGACGGAGAACTAGATATTTAAATACAGAACTGGCTTGAAGGTAGAAGACAGAGGGTGGTGGTTTTCAGACTGGAGGCCTGTGACCAGTGGAGTGCCACAAGGATTGGTGCTGGGCCCTCTATGTTTTGTCATTTACATAAATGATTTGGATGCGAGCATAAGAGGTACAGTTAGTAAGTTTGCAGATGACACCAAAATTGGAGGTGCAGTGGACAGCAAAGAAGGTTACCTCAGATTACAACAGGATCTTGATCAGATGGGCCAATGGGCTGAGAAGTGGCAAATGGAGTTTAATTTAGATAAATGTAAGGTGCTGCATTTTGGAAAAGCAAATCAGAGCAGGACTTATGCATTCAAAGGTAAGATCCAGGGGAGTGTTGCTGAACAAAGAGACCTTGGAGTTAGTGAGTTTGGAGAAGATTTGTAGCTCAGGTTGAAGTTCTAGATGTACGTTTGCTCGCTGGGCTGGAAGATTTGGTTCAGACATTTCGTCACCATACTAGGTAACATCAGTGAGCCTCCGGAGCCTCACCGATGTTACCCAGTGTGGTGATGAAGCTTCAGAAACAGAACCTTCCAACTCAGCAAGCAAACCTACGTCCAGACCTTGGAGTGCAGTGCATAGTTCCTTGAAATTGGAGTTGCAGGTAGATAGGATAGTGAAGGCGGCATTTGGTATGCTTGTCTATATTGGGCAGTGCATTGAGTATAGGAGTTGGGAAGTCATGTTGTGGCTGTATAGGACATTTGTTAGGCCACCTTTGGAATGCTACATGCAATGCTGCTATAGGAAGGATGTTGTGAAACGTGAAAGGTTTTACAAGGATGTTGCCAGAGGTTGGAGGTTTTGAGCTATACGCAGAGGCTGAACAGACTGGGGCTGTTTTCCCTGGAGTGTTGGAGGCTGAGGGTTGACCTTGGAGAGGTTTATAAAATCAGGAGAGTCATGGAGAGGGTGAATAGACAGGGTTTTTTCTCCTGGGGTGAGGGAGTCCAGAACTAGAGGGCGTAGGTTTAGGGTGAGAGCGGAAAGATTTAAGATGGACCTAATGGGCAATCTTTTCATGCAGAGGGTGGTGCATGTATGCAATGAGCTGCCAGAGGAAGTGGTGGAGGTTGGTACAATTACAGCATTTCCAGTGCGAGCAGCAGCGAAGGTAAGACCGTTTGGTTTTAAAAGTGCTTACCGGTAGCGGGCAGCGGTGTTTTTTTTTCTCTTTCACTCTCTCTTCACAGAAAGAGCGGGAGCACCAGGGGGAAGTTACGACGACCAGAGGGGCAGCCGAGACCCGGAAGCAGTTAGTGTAAGCTTACCTGGGTAGGTTTTTTCCCCCTTTAAAAGCGCGAAGGAGTGCCTCCCACCCGCCCTCCTCCTCTAACCTAATAATAACACCTGTTGTGGTAAGTAGGTAAGTGCTGAATTTTGCTTGTTGTATTCTTTAGACCCAGTTTTTTTTAAAATAAAAGTTAGCTTTAGAGGGATGGCAGTGAAGGCAGTGCAATGTTCCTCCTGCAACATGTATGAGGTGAGGGATGCCATCGACATCCCTGCCGATTACACTTGCAGGAAGTGCACCCATCTCCAGCTCATCCAAGACCGTGTTAGGGAACTGGAGCTGGAGTTGGATGAACTTCGGATCATTCGGGAGGCAGAGGGGGTCATAGATCAGAGTTATAGGGAAGTAGTAACTCCAAAGATGGCAGATAGATGGGTGACAATGAGGGGGACTGGGAGGAAGCAGCCAGTGCAGGGACCTCCTGCGGCCATCCCCCTCAAGAACAAGTATACCGTTTTGGATACTTGTGGGGGGGATGACTTACCAGGGGTAAGTAACGGGGCTCAGGTCTCTGGCACGGAGCCTGTCCCCATTACTCAGAAGGGAAGGGTGAAGAAGAGCAGAGCAGTACTAATTGGGGACTCGATAGTTCG
>NC_057738.1:38297602-38312426 GCF_004010195.1 Chiloscyllium plagiosum
GTGAGTTCATGGAATGCCCTGTCAGTAGCAGTGGTGGACTCTCCTTCATTATGGGCATTTAAACGTGCATTGGATAGGCATATGGAGGATAGTGGGCTAGTGTAGGTTAGGTGGGCTTGGATCGGCGCAACATCGAGGGCCAAAGGGCCTGTACTGCGCTGTATTCTTCTATGTTCTATGTTCTATGTTCTAAATGGGTATATGAATAGGAAGAGTTCAGAGGGATATGGGCCAAGTGCTGGCAAATGGGACTAACATTTATTTAGGATATCTGGACAGCATGGATGAGTTAGACTGAAGGGCCTGTTTCCACATTGTATAGCTTGATGACTCTAGGACTTAACCTTTTGCAAGCTACCTTGTTGAATATCTTCTGGAAGTCCAAATACAACACATCAAATGGTTCCCCTCTATCCATTTTTGTTGAGACAGCCTGAAAGAACTCTAAATTAGTCAGATACAATGTCCCTTCTGTGAAACCATGCTGACTCTGATTTTGATTAGTTTATGAGTTTCCAAATGAGCTGCTATTAATTCCTTAATAATTGAATCAAATCAGACTTTACAACAGTGCCCACTGTTCTGTGGAAATACGTCTGAATGTCTTGATTTGATTTATTATTGTCACACATCTTGAGATGCAGTGAAAAGTATTGTTTTGTGTGTTAACCAGGCAAACCATAACTTACATAAGTACATCAGGGTAATAGAGCAGAATATAGTGTCACGGCTACAGAGATGTAGGAGAAAAAGATCAACTCCAGTTTATGACAGAGTCGCAATTGGGATTTCGAAGAGTAGAATGATTATAAAGGATGTGAGGGGATGATCTGCTGAGGACAGCTTGCAAAGAGTCACCACATTTCAGCACCATTGGAAGAAAACCTGAATGCCATACCCTGCATTATATACTTATATTGTAATAATTGTTACCTCGCACCAAATTTTCAAAAGTTGTTCATGGGGTGTGCGCATCACTGGCTAGGCCCAACATTTATTGCCCATCCCAAATTGTCCAGAGGCAGTTTGACTCAATCACATTGCTCTGGGTCTGGAGTCAAATGTCCGCCAGACTGTGGAAGGACAGTGGGCTTCCTTTCCTAAAGGACATTGATCAATTATGCAACAAGATGATGTGAGAAATGTATGAGCCCAACACTTGGGCCCTGTTGGTTACAAAGTTCAAGACAATTCAAAATCAGAGGTCTTGATGGAGTGGATGGGGAGAAACTGTTCCCATTGATAGAAGGTACGGTGGCTCAGTGGTCCAATCTGCCTCACCGTAGCAGGAACCCAGGTTCAATTCCAGCCTCAGGCGACTGTCTGTGTGGAGTTTGCACATTCTCCCCGTGTCTGTGTGGGTTTCCTCTGGGTGCTCCGGTTTCCTCCCACAGTCCAAAAATGTGCAGGTTAGGTGAATTGACCATGCTAAAGTGTCCGGGGATGTGTCAGTCATGTGGATTAGCAATGGGAAATGCAAATTTATAGGGTAGGGGAGGTTGGGCTGAAAGGCTTGCTTCCACACTGAAGGGATCAGAAACAGAGGGCGCTTAATAAGGATATTTGCAAAATGAATAGAAATTGAGATGAGGAGAAACCTTTTTTGTCGCATGTAGCTAAGATCTGGGAAAGTACTATCTATGTGGCTGGTGGCATCAGAATCAAATAAAATGGTGGCTCTCATTGTGGGATTGGGTTGATAGCTGACAACAGAATAAATACTGCAGGGCTAGAGGAATTGGAGAGGAGTGTGGGCTGTTGAAATTGTTCTTCCATGAGGGTTATCACGGAGACTACATGCCAAATGGTCTCTTTTTAAGCTGCAACCTTTCTACGACTCTATTGTTGCTCTTAAAGTGATGCAATTTTCCCCAAAGTGAAGATATGTTTGGAGTTTTTTTCTGAAATTAATTTGCACAATCAATCAAACACAAAGCTTCTGTCAACCAGCACCATGGCAGTGCTTTAGAACAGAATTGTTTATTTTTTTCCCCCATGGCATTCGAAATGCTTCCTTGATGTATTTGCAGTTTGATTCCTCAGCTGAAAGTGGCTTCAGCACAAAATGTGAGCATTTTCAATAAGAACGCCTCGTTCCCCAACTGTTAGTAACTTGAAAATGACTAAAAATCCCCAAGTTGGACTGTTTATCCGTTGCTGTGGGTATGTTGGTCAGTTCCTCACAAATATTTTTTGAAATTTTAAAACTTCTAAAACATACCTGTACACTGAAGTCTCCCAGGTGGCTATAAACTGATGAGCTGAGAATTGATGAGATTCAAATGAGAATTTGGCAATTTTGCTAATTTGATTGAAGGATGCACCATGGGTGTGATATTTCTTGATCTATGGGTAAAGATTGCAAAAGCTCAATTTACGCTGGACATTGTTGCTGCTCAATGTCTCTCAGTCTTTTCTGCTGCTTTGTCAAGTTGTGGAAGCTCAATCTCCCCCATATTTAGCAGCACAGCGTGATAGAGTGGGACAAAGTGCACTGGGGCAATATTTCAGAGCTTTCGGTGGTGCTGCAACAGGATGTATGAGGGCGATGATAGGAAAGTGGAATCCCACAGACTGTTGCAGGGAGGTGGAGGTAATGCTTCACTCTTGAGAAGGAAGATTTGGTGGAGGAGAGGTGAGACTCGCTAACAAACTGATGAACGGGCACATCCAGTCATAGAGTCAGAGATGTATAGCATGGAAACAGAGCCTTTTGGTCCAACCCATCCATGCCGACCAGATATCCCAAACCAATCGAGTCCCACCTGCCAGCACCCAGGCCATATCCCTCCAAACCCTTCCTATTCATATACCCATCCAAATGCTTCTTAAATGTTGCAATTGTACCAGCCTCCAGCATTTCTTCTGGCAGCTCATTCCATACACTTACCACCCCCTGTTTGAAAAGGTTGCCCCTTAGGTCTCTTTTATATCTTTCCCCTCTAACCCTAAACCTATACCCTATAATTCTGGACTCCCCGACTCCAGGGAAAAGACTTTGTCTATTTACCCTATTCATGCCCTTCATAATTTTGTAAACCTCTATAAGGTCATTCCTCAACCTCCGACGCTCCAGCGAAAACAGCCCCAGCCTGTTCAGCATCTCCCTGTAGCTCAAATTGTCCAACCCTGGCAACATCCTTGTAAATCTTTTCTGAACCCTTTCAAGTTTCACAACATGTTTCCGATAGGAAGGAGACCAGAATTGCACGCAATATTCCAACAGTGGCCTACCCAATATCCTGTACAGCTGCAACATGACCTCCCAACTTCTGTACTCAATACTCTGACCAAGAAAGGAAAGCATACCAAACGCCTTCTTCTACCTGCGACTCCACTTTCAAGGAGATATGAACCTGCACTCTAAGGTCTCTTTGTTCAGCAACACTCCCTAGGACCTTACTGTTAAGTGTGTAAGTCCTGCTAAGATTTGCTTTCCCAAAATGCAGCACCTCGCATTTATCTAAATTCAATTCCATCTTCTATTTCTCAGCCCATTGGACCATCTGATCAAGATCCCATTGTAATCTGAGGTAACTTTCTTCACTGTCCACTACACCTCCAATTTTGATGTCATCTGCAAACTTAGTAACTATACCTCTTACGGTCATTTATATAAATGACGAAAAGTAGTGGTCCCAGCACTGATCCTTGTGGCACTCCACTGGTCACAGACTCCAGCCTGAAAAGCAACCCTCCACCACCACCCTTTGTCTTCTACCTTGGAGGCAGTTCTGTATCAAAATGGCTAGTTCTACCTATATTCCATAAGATCTAACCTTGCTAATCAGTCTCCCATGGGGAACCTTGTCCTTATGAAAGAGTTGGCCAAGTGCAGTGACTTCCGTTGTACCACCACTGACTATGATGCTGCCGTCTAGACTGGTGGGCGAAGCCGGAATACGGCATCTGGCCCCTCGAGCCACCTTTCCTAGTCAATACGATCAGGGCTGACCTCATTACTCCATTTTCCCACCTACCCCTGATAAACTTTCACCTCCTTGCTGATGAAGGATCTGTCTAATCCTGTCTTAGACAAGTATTCAAAGATTCTGCTCCCTGTGCATTTCAAGATGTGGAGGACTGGGGTATACAAAGTTAAAAATCACACAACACCAGGTTATAGTCCAACAGGTTTATTTGGAAGCACTAGCTTTCGGAGCACCGCTCCTTCATCAGGTAGCTACCTGACAGAGGAGCAGCACTCCAAAAGCTACTCCTTCCAAATAAATCTGTTGGACTATAACCTGGCGTTGAATGCATTTCAAGGAAGAGAGTTGTAAGGACTCATGACACTGAGAGAACAGCTTTGAATGGGCAATGCCTAATGTTAAACAGTTCAATTGTTCCATAAGAGGATACATTGCTTCTACATGCATCTTGTCCAGACCTTTGGAGACAGTAAGAACTTTAAATGCTGGAAGTCAGAACCAATAGATGTGGAGCTGGAGAAACAGAAGGTCAGACAGCAGAGTAGGAGCAGGAAATTCAATGTTTTGGGTTGAGATCCTATAACAGTCCTGGTTATGTCTGACCTGCTGTGCTCTCCAGCTTCACAGTTGTCCAGACCTTTCCCTTGATAGCCCCTTTAGGCACCCATGACCATGTTCATCTCAAAGGACAAGGGCAGCAGATACTTAGGAACACCACCACCTGCAAGTTCCCATCCAACTCACTCACCACCCCAACTTGGCTTTATATCGCAGTTACTTCCTTCACTGTCAGTAGGTCACAATCCTGGAATTCCCTCACTAACAACTTGTACCTACTTCCACACGTCTCCATGTGGAAAGGGGTCTGACTCATCTCCCTTCTCCATCATTTTGTCAATCGTTTGGAAACCATTGTTTCTGCTTACTAACGCAGTCCCCAGAGGGAATGGTCTTTCTCTGTCTACTCTTACCAAAACCCACTCCTTCTCAGGTCACCTTTTCGCCTCTCAACCTTCTCAGTCCTGGCTGTACTCTATTCTGTATCTGAGTGATGCAGAGATAACATGAGTTTTTTGGTGTGTGACATGTTAATTAGAAGGGTTTTAAAATATTTCTGCAATCACAGAGTGTCTGAACTGCTTAAGCCTTTGGTTCTAGCTCCTTGTTCTACCTGTACCTGTTCACGTTTTTGAGTCAACACCCAGGCTTAACCAACCAAACACAGCCAGCATAGATCTATTACCAGACTCACATGATCAAACTCAGAACAGCTGAATACTGCACCTTTCCAGTTTCTCTTCATAACCAAAGACTCTAATCCCTTGTGCCTGTTTATAATCCATCAAACCCATGAACACTTGCAGCAGATACATGGGAACACCACCAGCTGCAATTTCTTCTCTAGGCCACTCACTATCCTGACTTGGAAATATATTGCCATTCCTTCACTGTCGCTGGGTCAAAATCCTGGAATTCCCTCCCGAACAGTATTGTGGGTCTACCTACAGCACATGGACTGTGCAGTTCAATAAGGCAGCTCACCTTCTCCAGGTGAATTAGGGATGGGCAATAATTTCTGGTCTAGTTCACGACGTTCCCATCGCTTGTCTGATTAAATAAAAAACCTCCAGCAGATACAAGCCTAATCAGTGTTGAAAGAGTAAGAATGAACACCCAGGTGATCCTCATGTTGTCTGTAACAATGGCCAGAATCTTATTGAGTTTTGCGAAAGTGCCATTCCATTAGCCTTTCTGATTACCTACTGCACCCTATGTGCTGGCTTTCTGTGTTTCACGTATAAGTACCTCAGGGTCCCTTTGTGTTGCAGCTTGTCTCCATTTAGATAATTCTGTCTTCTGATCTCCCTTCCAAAATATCCAGCTTCCCACATTATAGTCCGTTTTCCAACTTCTTGCCCACTTCCTTAACTTATCAATATCCATCTGTAAACTGTTCATATCCCTCTCACCTGCCTTTTTGAACAATAAAGGTTTTGGAGGGATGTCAGGAAGGAGGAAATAACTGATGATCCTAATACATTCATCCTAGGACAAGCCAAACAAAGACATGCATGGCATTCCAACCGGAACTCTATCAACAAACACAGAGTTAGACCCCATCTACCACCCCCTGAGAAAAGGAACAGGAAGTGACTTCAACACAGGAAATAACATCACCAAAGGAAATGACATCACCAACCCAAAGAAACCCAAACATATAAATAGAAAGCAGGAAGTTTCAGGAATGCTTTGCATGAGGTCCATTTCATTACCTAGTAGGTTTGCTCGCAGAGCTGGAAGGTTCATTTCCAGACATTTCATTACCTAGTAAGGTAATGAAATGTCTGGAAATGAACCTTCCAGCTCTGCGAGCAAACCTACATTCAAAACCTCAACCTGAGCTACAAATCTTCTCATAACTTGCTAAGGAGGAAATAGTTCCGATTCTCCACTGAAGGTTTGGCGCAAGAATGTTTGGAAGAAGTCACAGTTGCCTGGGCTTGCTGTGGTGTTCTGGAGGATTGAAATTATGTTTGATAAGGCAAGTAGAAAAATAAACTACTTCATTAATCTGAGAGTTGGCAATAGTTGGGCATCATCTACAAAACAACAACATGGGAGGCTGGGAATCCTGTGTTATACAGGCACTGACAGAAGCTATAAATCTCTACCAGATACAATGGTGGAAGCAGAATTGATAATAAATGTGAAAAGTAAAGTGGATACATGCTTGAAAAAGGGGGGGCGGGGGTCTGGAGTCACGTGTAGGTCAGAGCAGGGTGAAGATAGCCATTTCCCTTCTTAAAGGCCATTGGTGAACCAGTTGAGATTTTCCTGACAATTGACAATAGTATTGTGACCGTCATTAGACTCAATTCCAGACTTATTTTGAATTGAATTGCCAGTGGGATTCAAGCCTAGTTCCTTAGAATATTGCCTGGGTTTCTGGGTCAATCATCCAGCAATAATACCACTGGACCATCGCCTCCCATCACCAAATATTTCAGGTCTGCAATGTACTGCCTGAGAGTGAGGTGGATGCAGGTTCAAATGAGGTTTTAAAGATGAAATTATCACAAGAGTAAGAATGAGCAGGGTTAAGGGGTGAACAGTGAGGGAGGGGCAAAAGAAGCATTGCTCATTTAGAGAACTGGTTCAGACATAATGGGCTGAATGGTCTCTTTCTGGGTTGTGACGGTTCTGTGATGTGCAAAAAATGCATGGTATCATCAACAGCAATACAAAAGGACTAGTGTTATGAAGATGTGGGTGTATTGTACCTTTAAGAGAGTTAAAAGCTAACTGACCACACCAAAAAAAGACATATTGTAAGAGGTGCTCCAGCTACTGGGGTAGCTGGTTGCCTGAAAACAATGAAACAAATTCAAATTAGACCAATCAGTTTAAATTATACCCCGAAAAATGCCAAACTCCAATCCAGTTTGAATTCAGTATATTGACAAATCTTTAAAAGCCAATGACATAATCCGATGCTTTGGGGTATAAGACCGAAAAAAAAAGAACAGTTGGGAGGAGAACTGCCAAGCCACCAGCATGTAATGACTGCCCAAAAAACAAAACTCTCTTAAAGGTACCTTGATCGATCAATGACCTGTGAAGCAGAATCCCTGAGAAGAAAAGACGACTGGAACACAGAAAAGCTGCCTGGTTTTGAAATAAGAAGTTTATTTTGTAAATCATAATCGGGAGTTTTGGACTAGTATTATAGAAGGGAAGGTACAAGGTAGGTTAGAGGGAAGTTATAAATAATAGTTAATTATTTTCTGTTATACTTTAAATAAAATTGTTAATTTTTACTATAACTAGTTCTTGGCCTCAAATTTTCACAGATTACTGCAAGGGATAAATCTTTTGTGTTGATGGTAAGCAAATGAGTTTACCCAGTGTCTTTACAGTTTGGGGGCTCAGGACAGTGATTTGAACTGTTTTACAGATTTGAACAGATTTTGGGGTACGAAAAGTCCCAGCAGATTTAAACAATTGCAGGTTAGTGTCCTAGATCTTTAAATAAAATGTAGGTTAGTGATTATGTATCGGGAGTGAGGGAGAGATTAAATAGAATAGGTGAGTTGGCCAAACAGCATCTAAAGAGGGCACAGTGTAGAATGAAGCAGTTGGCAGATAAGAGCTCCGAGACTCGGATGTTTTCCCGAGGGGATGATGTTCTCGTACTGCTACCAGTGATAGGAGATCCCTTCAAAGCCAGGTTTAGTGGTCCCTATCAAATTGAGAAAAGGTGGAGTCTGGTGAACTATCTAGTAAAGATGCCTGATAGGAAAATAAAGGCATAGAGTAGGTCATGTGAACATGTTGAAACTATTATACTAGAGGGAAAGAATTGGAGAAACAAGTGTTAGTTACTGCCCTGCAGAGTGAGAAGTCAAATCCAGATGATGTGGATTTTGATGTGCCTCAAAATAGATTAAAAAATGAAGTCCTTAAGGGGTGGGATAGGTTAGTAAACTATTTGTCTCAGGAGCATAGAACGCAGTTGAAAGATTTGTTACTGCAGTATAAGGACATATGTAAGAATCAGATGGGGAGGACTAATGCTATTGAACATGAAGTAGACGTAGGGAATATTGCTCCAATAAAACAACACCCCTATCAGCTTATTCCTTTCAAAGCCAGACAGGTCCAGGTGGTGGTGGAGGCTATGCTCAACTAGGATATCATCGAATAAAGTGAGAGCGAGTGGAGTTCGCCGATCGTCTTAGTTCCCAAACCGGATGAAACTCAATGATTCTGCGTGGATTATCAGAATGTCATCGCTGTTACAAAATTGGACTCCTATCAATTCCTAGAATGGAGTACTGTATCAAGAAAGTCAGACAAGCCAGTTACTTCACCAAGTTGGACTTAATTGTGGTTACTGGCAGGTACCTTTATCAGAGATGGTGAAATTTCTGCGTTTGTAACCCCAAATGGGCTGTATCAGTTTAAAGTGATGCCCTTTGGAATGAAGAACACACCCGCCACATTCCAAAGACTCAGGAACATTTGTGGCTGGGTTAACAAACTGTGCAGTCTGTTTGGATGATGTAGTGATCTTTAGTAAGTCCTGGTACATGGTACAGTTAGCAGAGCTCTTTGAATGACTACAAGGAGGAAAACTGGTAATAAACTTAAATAAAATGGAATTCGCTAAAGCGGAGGTGACGTTCTTGGGATAGAACATCGGGCATGGAAGGCTGACCCCAAGGAATGCAAAGATGAAGACCATCAGGGAATTTTCACAACCACCTCGAAGAAAAAGCTGCTTGGTTTCTTAAGACTCGGTGGATTCTATCGGAAGTTGTTCCAATCTTCAGCAGTGTAGTGGCACCGTTAACCGATTGGCTGAAGAAGAACACAAAGTTTCAGTGGACAGAATCATGCCAGGACACACTCGACCATTTGAACTCAATATTAACCACCAAACCAGTTAACTACACCAAACTTTTTAAAAGCTTTTAAAGTTGCAATTGATGCTAGTGACATTGGAGTTGGAACTATACTCCTACAAGAAGGTGAGGATGGGGTTGAAATGCCAGTTGGTTACTTTTTGAAGAAGATCACTATTCACCAGAGGAAATACTCCACTATCGCAAAGAAACTATTGAGTTTGGTACTAGTCTTACTACATTTCAATGTTTATGTCACGAACAATGTACAGTTGTGTACATGGCTCACAACTGCTTAAATTTTTAGAACGCTTTAAAAAGACAAGATGAGACTTTTGTTGGAGTCTTATGTTACAGACTTCTAAAAGTCATACATGTTGCGGATTGTAAGAATGTAATCACTGATAAGTTATCACAGGTTTAACAGAGCTAAGTTAAGGTGAACTTATATTAAGGTTATCTGTACATTAGGGTAATGTGTTAAAAAACAGAAGAAATGATGATGATTCATTTTTTTCTTAAGGTGGGTGGTGTTATGTGGTGTATTGTACCTTTTTAAGAGAGTTAAAAGCAAGCAAACACTACCTGACCACACCAAGTGTTCTGAAAAAAGGTATAATGTAACACGTGCTCCAGCTACTAGGGTAGCTAGATTAGCTGAGTTACCTGGAAATGACAACAGATTAGAATTAGGCCAATCAATTTAAATTATACCCCAAAAAATACCAAACTCCAATCCATTTTGAATTGAATATACAGAATATCAATAATTGAATATCAATTATCCAAATTTAAGTTTATCACCAGTTTTCATCCTTGGCGGCCACTATTTCGTTCGGATAGTTGATTATCCGGTTAATCAATTTAAATGCCTTTCCTCTGGGGCTCAGTGTTTAAAGTTTGTTCCCCGTTCAGGAGACTGCAGCAGTACACAGCGTGTGAAAGGCCCTGCCCCACAGCCCCCACCCCATCCAACACCGACTCCCCCCACCCCGACTCCGTCCAACACTGACCCCCCGCCCCCAACACCGACTAATGCTGACCCCGCCCCAGCTCCGTCCAACACACAGCCACAGCCCCACTCAACTTTTTGGCAGGTTCCACCTTTTTTCTGTACAGGACAATGTTAGAGAGATTATCTGGGGAAGGGGGGTTGGGTTTAGGGTTAACCCCTGTGTAGAACTCCAGGGAAAGTGGGGGGGGGGGGAAGAGAGAGAGGGTGGGCAGACGGTCATTTGGAGATGGTGCCTGTTTAATCACTAACAAAAGACGCGATCACTGTTGGAAACGTGTCTTTAATGTAATGTTCGATTGGGATCTCGAGATCTCCTTCGGATAATTGGTATTTGGATAATTTCTCTATATTGACCATCTTCAAAGTCAATGACACAATCTGATGCTTTAGGGAAAGTCCAGGAAAAATTGAGCAGTTGAGAGGAGAAATTCCAAGCTACCAACATGTAAAGACTGTCTGGAAAAAAAAAAGCTCTCTTAAAGATACCTTTATCAATCAGTAACCTGTGAAGCAGAATCCCCAAGTAGAAAAGATGACCAGAACACAGAAAACTGAAAGCTGCCTGGTTTTGAGACAAGTAGTTTTGTTTTGAGAATTGTAATCGGAAGTTTTATCAGACTAGTATTGCAGAATGGAAGATAACAGATAGGTTAGAGAGGAGTTGTAAATAGTTGTTAGTTAATTATTGTGTTGTACTTTAAGAAATAAAGTTGTTAATTTCTACTTTAAATAGTTATTGGCCTCCCAAATTTTCAGATTACTGAACGGGACAAATCTATTTTGTGTTGCTGGTTTACTATAAGCAGGGGAGTTTACCCTGTGTCATAACACTAGGCAACATAATTCAAAATAATCAATGGGAGGAGAACTTATGAAACAAGGAAGATTTAGCATTTTGTTCAGGGCATACAGAGCTGAGCTATCACTTCAGTTAATATCATAGTGATTGAGAAGCTCTTTCACATTCCAGTGTACTACTTCTATAAACACAATACAAATCATCAACTACATGGGTGACTGCTTCAGAAAACCTGAATGTAATAATCAACATATTCCCAATTAACAGAATTAAACAAACATTGACATTAATTCTGAAGGAACTAGAAGCCATTGTAACCAATAGGGATAGCAAATAAACATCTCCAAAAGCCACCGAGCTGAAGTGAACTTATCTGGAGAGGCTTTTTAATGTCAAGTAGCAGCAGAACTTCAGGGAAGCAACTGATTTAAGATTTTCCAATTTATGAAGTGAGACCAAAGGATATTGAAGGTTGAATGGCCAAACTTGATGGTTTGCCTATTGTCTCACCCGTCATAAGAGATTTATTATTTTCATAAAATCTCTGCTCCACTTTCATATGCAACAGCCTTACTTTGTTTCAGAAAATGTGCTTTGAGCTAGTGAAGACATTTAACTTGTATTGACAAACTGATCACTGAGAAATTAGCACACTTCTGCACTAACTCACCATAAAAACACTAGCATGGCATGTTGATGAGACTTCTTCTGTCTAGGGAGGAGGAGAGTATTAGTTTTGCAGACATCATCAGCTGTACTTTCAAATTTATGTCAGCTAATATGACTGAACATTTCTTTGCATTCATTCACTTGACGCCAGCCTTGTTTCAAGTTGTCTTGTCC
This sequence comes from Chiloscyllium plagiosum, assembly GCF_004010195.1. NCBI lineage: Eukaryota > Metazoa > Chordata > Chondrichthyes > Orectolobiformes > Hemiscylliidae > Chiloscyllium > Chiloscyllium plagiosum. The sequence continues at coordinate 38,309,597 of NC_057738.1, forward strand.
CCTTTGTTTCAGACTTTCCCTCTACCAGTGACTCAATGGCTTGCGGAATGATCATGACATTCCTAACCCAGGAACAGAAACAAGATTCCAAGTAAAATATGACTAAGCTTCACTTCCTATGATATCATCGGCTGTCTAATATAGTGGTTGGAACCATGGCCAGGTGGATTTCATTGACTAAGAGAGATTCCTGATTGGCCCAGGTTAACAACCCCATCAAGAATCTCACCCTCCATGTGATTCACTCGGTCATGGTTCCAAATACCACGTCTGTTAATAGCTGCTGCCTCCTGCACACACGTGACATGGGTGTTGGGGTAAAATAAGCACTCCTGCTGTTAGGTGGTAGTGTGGGGGAAAATTTAAAATAAAGAAAATAAAAGCAAGAAAATATAATCGAGAGTATCAGAGGTTCTGTTCAATAAACAAAAAACAGGAGATTCACTCTGAGAGCTGGCTCTGAGGGAGCTGGCTCAGTGTCAAGGACTCTCCACAGGGTAATGAAGGGTGACTTGGTGACAGAGTAACTCAGAAAATAGCTGCTGCCTATGTTCAGGCCTGAGAGTCCCTGGGGAAGGAGGAATTCCCTTGAGCTTTTTAGAGACAGGTGGGCACTGCATGAATGTTTTATCTCCCCCTCCGATTATATTTTGATTTAATCCCTAGCCCCCTCCACTTTTTCGATCCCGTAGGCATTACCTTGTGATGCGAAGGGCTCTGTTTGTCACTGGCCACCAGGGTGTTTCTTTTCTTCCTGGTGGTGGAATGTGAATAAAGTTTTCTGCACTCGTTTTTTTTCACGTTGTCCAACACCTGCACACACACACACACATGACATGGCTGCTGGGAAAAATAAGCACTGCCGCTGTATGGGTGGTAGTGTATGGGTCTATATTTAGCAAAACACATACTGCTGTCTTATTTTACAGGCCATGGGCACGGGAATTCTAGATCCCAGCAACTCGCTGCATAAAACTGGCTTTTTCTCAGTTGTCTATTCGATCTCTCGCTGACTGGAAGATACAGGTAAAGTTCAGAAAGGATGACTTCAGGAGTATTAATGCTGCCTTTCAGGGGCTCTATCTAAAAGGTTGCATCTCAAATCCCCATTCCAACTGTATCATGCTCCCCACCCTTCAATACTTCACCTGAAGGCTTGTCATCCAATATCCAACCCAATTTAACCTTCACAGCATCTGTGTAGAGAAATCAGAGTTAACGCATAGGATCCAGTCACCCTTCCTCAGAACTGAGGGAGGACCTGAAACGTTAACTCTGATTTCTCTTCACAGCTGCTGCCAGACCTGCTGAGCTTTACCAGTAACTTCTGTTTTTTGTTTCTGATTTACAGTATCCTCAGTTCTTTTGGGTTTTAATCCAAACCATCAACCTCTTCAATCCTCCATCTTCAACTCTGCAACGTTTAAACAGGACATAATTCAGTCATGACTCTGGATTTATCTTAATTATGATCTCGCTCTTCACAACCATGCAACCTGAAACTGAAATCTGATTTTAAAACCATAATATTGATGAACCAGGAAAACAGAAATAGGAGAACACAGCCACTAATGTCCTTTGCCTCTTGCTGTTGCAAACTTTAAAGCATTCATATATGTTTTAAATCAGTTTGGAAGAGAGGGAGGTAGGTTTGCTCGCTGAGCTGCAAGGTTCATTTTCAGACGTTTCATCACCATACTAGGTAACGTCTTCAGTGACCCTCCGAATAAAGCCTTTACGTAGTATTACCTGTTTCCTTCGGTATTCGTGCAGGAAGTACAGCTGTTTGCAGGTGGTGGTCTGATTGATGACATTGGTTTTCCATTTTCTGGCCTGTTTTAACATATTGCACCCATAGATGTTAACGAGCTTTGAGAAGATTTTTAGCTCAGGTTGAGGTTCTGGATGTAGAGGTAACATCTAGGTAATATCTTCAGTGAGCCTCATTCGGATGAGGTGACGAAGCGTCTGAAAATGAACCTTCCAGCTCAGTGAGCAAACCTACATCCAGAACCTCAACCTGAGCTACAAATCTTCTCAAAACTCACTAATAGGGAGGAGATGCCTGGATTCGTTGAGGGATTGACAGAGTAAATGTTGAAAGGGTGTTTCCCATTGTGGGAGAGTCTAGGACCAGAGGGTATCATCACAGAATACAGTAAGCACTGCTGCCTCACAGCGCCACAGCGCCAGAGACCCGGGTTCAATTCCCGCCTCAAGCGACTGACTGTGTGGAGTTTGCATGTTCTCCCCGTGTCTGCGTGGGTTTCCTCCGGGTGCTCCGGTTTCCTCCCACAGTCCAAAGATGTGCAGGGTCAGGTGAATTGGCCATACTAAATTGCCCGTAGTGTTAGGTAAGGGGTAAATGTAGGGGTATGGGTGGGTTTCGCTTCGGCGGGTCGGTGTGGACTTGTTAGGCCGAAGGGCCTGTTTCCACACTGTAATCTAATCTAATCTAATCTAAATGGTTGGACATATAGTGCAGAGATGAGGAGGAGTTTGTGCTCTCTGAGAGGAGTGAATTTGTAGAGCTCCTTATTATAGAGCACTGTTAAGGTTGGACATTAAGTATATTCAAGGCTGACTGGTTTTTAATCAATCAGGGAATTAATTGTTATGGGGGAAAAGGCAGGAAAGTTGAATTAAAGATGATCAGATTAGCCACGATCTCTCTGATTGGTGGAGCAGACTCGATGGGCTGAATGGCCTGCTTCTGATCTTGCATCCTATGGTCTTTACTTCATAATTATTATTCATGCTGAAGCTTTGTTGTCAGAAACCTTTTATTTTTAATGCAAAGCACATGAATCTCTTGTGATTTCTAATATTT
>NC_057738.1:38312926-38353926 GCF_004010195.1 Chiloscyllium plagiosum
CAAGTTGGCATCCTGTCTCCCCAATGTAGAGGAGATCCCATTGAGAGTGATGGGAGCAGTAGATGAGGTGTGTGGATGTACAGGAAAATCTCTGCCGGATGTGGAAGGATCCTTTGGGACCTTGGATGGAGGTGAGAGGTGAGGTGTGGGCGCAGGTTTTACACCTCTTGCAGTGACAAGGGAAGGTGCCATGAGTGGAGGGTGGATCGGTGGGGAGCGTGGACCTAACAAAGGAGTCACAGAATACCTCTGGTCCACACCTTCCACGCCACCAACCTCCGGATACAACGCATCATCGTCTATCATTTCTGCCACCTACGCACAGACCCCACTAAGTAGAGATATATTTCCCACCCCCCCTTCTATCAGCATTCTGCAGAGACCATTTCCTCTGCAACTCCCTTGTTAGGTCCACACTCCCCACCAACCCACCCTCCACTTTCTCCTTGCCACCGCAAGAAGTGTAAAGCCTGTGCCCACACCTCCCCTTCACTTCCATCCAAGGCCCCAAAAGATCCTTCCACATGCGGCAGAGATTTTCCTGCACATCCACACACGTCATCTACTGTGTCTGTTGCTCTCGATGTGGTCTTCTTTACATCAGGGAGACAAGACGCCAACTTGAGGAACATTTCAGAGAACATCTCTGGGGTGCCGGCACCAGCTAACCCCACCAGCATAAGCCAAACACTTCAACTCCCGCTCCAATTCCACCAAGGACATGATAGTCCTGGGCCTCCTCCACTGCCAAACCCTTCCCACCTGACGCCTGGATGATGAACGCCTCATCTTCCACCTTGGGACCCTCCAACCACATGGCTTCAATGTCGATTTCACCAGTTTCCTCATCTCCCCTCCCTTCACCTTATCTCAGAGCTAACCCATCAACTCGGCACCTCCCTCTTGACCTGTCCTATCTGTCCATCTTCCTTCCCACCTATCCACTCCACTCTCGTCTCTGACTGTCAGCCCCCCATCTTCATCTACCTATCACATTCCCAGCTACCCTCCCCCCAGCCCCAAACACATCCTCCCATTTATCTCTTAGCCCCCTTCCCCGCCCCACCCCCCCCCAACATTCCTGATGAAGAGCTTATGCACGAAATGTTGACTATCCTGCTCCTTGGATGCTGATCAAAGAGACTTTGGAGTGCAGGTTCATAGCTCCTTAAAAATGGAGTCGCAGGTCGATAGGATAGTGAAGAAGTGTTTGGAATGCTTTCCTTTATTGGTCAGAGTATTGAGTATAGGAGTTGGAAGGTCATGTTGTAGCTGTACAGGCTATTGGGTTAGGCCACTATTGGAATATTGTGTGCAATTCTGGTCTCCTTCCTATTGGAAGGATGTGGTGAAACTATAAAGCATTCAGAAAAGATTTACGAGGGTGTTGCCAGGGTTGGAGGAGTTGAGCTAGAGGGAGAGGTTGAACAGGCTGAGGCTGTTTTCGCTGGGGTGTCGGAGGCTGAGGGGTGACCTTATAGAGGGTTACAAAATCATGAGGGGCATGGATAGGGTAAATAGACTAGGTCTTTTCTCTGGAGTGGGAGAGTTCAGGAATAGAGGGCGAAAGTTTAGGGTGAGAGGGAAAAATTTAAAAGGGACCTAAGGGACAACATTTTCACGCAGCGGGTGGTGTGTGTATGAAATGAGCTGCCAAAGGAATTGGTGTAGGTTGGTACAATTGCAACATTTAAGAGGCATTTGGATGGGTATATGAATAGGAAGGGTTTGGAGGGATATGGGCCGGGTGCTGGCAGGTGGGACTAGATTGGGTTGGGATATCTGGTCGGCATGGACAAGTTGGACAGGAGGGTCTGTTTCTGTGCTGTACATTTTTTTGTCTCTGTAACTACTTTCAGACATGTTCTACTATTGTGTGGACTTAGAACATTTTCAGGTCAGACTCTGGAGATGTAGTTATATATTCGGTAACCTACATTTAGAGAGAATTAGATGTGATATGTTTTGTTTCTGATCAGCACACCTTGTTTTCTTATTTGATAAGTTGTGCGTATGATTTTCATATTCCTTTGTGAACTGCATCAATTTGCATAATTATTCTGCCAATGGCCTGTGCAGCAAATTATCTTTGGAATCTGAAATGACATTTTCTATTCCTTTGGCATGTTGGGTTTTTTTTTCATCGAAGTGCAAAACAACTCCTATTGAATTGCAAATGAAAAGCAAAGTTTCAAATATTGTTATGTCTGGAGTGGAAATGCATCTCTTATTTCCCAGCAGGCCATGGGATCTAGAGCATGTTAACACTGGTCATGAGGCAGCAGCTATCAAACTCATCCCTCATTGTTCCTTGAGGTTGCTGTCTTCCTCTGACTCCCAGCCGTGAAGTCTGAAACTAGGCACAAATACTCTTCTGGACGTTTAACTGGATCATTCACAGAACACAGCATTACATGTACTATAGGGGAGGCGATGGTATAGTGGTGTTATCACTGGACTATTAATCCTCAGCTCCAGGAAATGTTCTGGGGACCCGGGTTTGAATCCCACCAGAGCAAATGGTGGCATTTGAAGTCAATAATAATCTGGGATTAAGTGTCAAATGATGACCATTAAGCCATTGTCAATTTCTGGGGAAGTCCCCATCTGCTTCACTAATGTCCTTTAGGGAAGGAATCTGCCATCCTTACCTGGTCTGGCCTACACATGACTCCACATCCACAGCGATGTGATTGGCTCTTAACTGCCCTCTGGGCAATTAGGGATGGGCAATAAACGCTGACCCAGCCAGTTACACCCTCATCCTGTGAATGAAACAAACTAAATGTTCTGACTTGCAGACTCAGTCTGTTTTTTAATAAGTGCTCTAAGTATTCAATTAAACAAAGCCTTTGACCTGTGTATCTTAACAGTATAACACCAACTGGCTGCAACATCTGTTCTAATATTAGAACTATTTTTGCATTTTTCCCACCTGCTTCATTTTCCAAGCCCTGACGTTACTGATCTTCACGACGATAAAATTCAGTAGTGGCTCCCGATCAGTTATCTAGGGTGGGGGGAAGGTAACTCTGGAGTACTTTTCTGATGTGTGTCCCAATGATTTCCCCGCAAAATCTTTTTTTTTGCTAAAAATGCCTCTACAGCTAGCTCTCCTGCGTATCTTGTACTCACAAAGCTGCAAGGTCAGTGTGAGAAAGGGAATTTAATTCAAAGAGCTTCCTACAGTTTATGGCATTTCACTACATTAGAGAGACTGGGAGGGAGGGGCGGGGAAGGGCATGGATGGTTCGTGTTTGGCACACACTAAGGAGAAACTGGGCATGTGCGTGCAGCTATAATGCCCTCGTGCTTAGTGTGTAATGTTGACCAAACAACAGGAACTTGTTGTGCAAGGAAAATAAGGAACTGTTGTCATGCCAGAATAGTTTGTCTGCTCCTCCGTGAAGCTTTGTTCGCCAGCAGCTGTCTGAGACATAACAAAACACACACCTCAAACTCTTCTGAGTGTTACCATGCTTCCTTTGAGTGACCCCCGTGTCCACTCTCAGACCCTGCAGTACTGTCTTTCCTCCCATTTTACTGTTCGCCACTGGTAGCATCTCATTCAGCTGCTGGTGGTTTCAGCAGCAGCCCACACAGTTTCCTTAACAACGTCCATCTCAACCATTTCCAAAGTCCCAGTGTTGCATTTTGATTGTGGGCCGCTGGCCATTCTGGGCCACCAGGGATTCCTGCCCCTCTCCGATGGGTTGCCAAAAGGGGACCAACATATGAATGTTATCTGGGACCCAGATATATGTGAGTTTCATTCTGGACTGAATATGTTTGGGACATCTGAGCTGGAACTGGTAGGATTCGGACTGCCTGATCCTCGCCTCTGTCACCACCCTGCCCTCCTGAAATTTCTCATTGGATCTGGAAAAGCTTCAAGACTCATCAGAGCATCACATATTCCAGCAGCCAAGTGCCAAAGATTTCATGATTCTCATGTTCATAAAGGCAGATGAATTTCTATCCATGTACTTCCTCCACCTCCTTTTTCCTTTCCTTGTCTCCAACCCTTACAGTTCCTGACCACTCTCTCAGTTTGACTTGGCTGTCATGGCCCCATCAACACAGCTTAATTTCTTCCATCCCATCGGCATAGTGGTGGTTTGCGTGTGGAATGAACTGCCAGAGGAAGTGGTGGATGTGGGTACAGTTACAATGTTTAAAAGACATTTAGATAAACACATGAATAGGAAAGATCTGGAGGGATATGGGCCATATACAAGTGGGGCTAGTTTACTTTGGGGACATGGTCAGAGTGACTAGTTGGACCAAAGGGACTGTTTCCATATTCGATGACTCTATGACTTCCTTCAATTGCTGCTGATCCTTCTTCATCTCCCTGTTAATGTTGACACCTCTTTTCTTTCCTAATGGAAGTACCTCTCACAAACATGTGAATTTGGAGCAAAGGTAGACTATTCCAGCCCTTGAACAAGCTCTACCATTCAATAAAATCATTGCTGATTGGACTGCCACTTCTTATTGAGCTCCAACACCATTCAATTTCTCCAGCCTAACAAAAATCTACCCCTCTCGGCTTTGACAATACTCAATGATCCCACACCACTGTCTCTTGGGGCAGACAGTTCCAAAGTCCCATATTGTTTGAGAAAAAGAATTTATCCCCAACTCTTGTTCTCAAAAGACAATTCCCTAATTTTAAAACAGCCCCTCCCCCTTAGTTCAGCACTCATTCTTTCCGCTTCCTCCTTATCAAGTCCATCCAGTATCCTATGCACTTCAATTGGAGTAATGCTCTCTCTTCTAAACAACAGTGGATACAAACCAAGTCCATCCAACTTTATCAGGGGAGGCATGGTGGCTCAGTAGTTAGCACTGCTGTCTCACAGCGCCAGCGACCTGGGTTCGATTCCAGACTCAGGTGGCAGTCTGTGTGGAGTTTGCCCATTCTCTCCGTGTCTGCATGGGTTTCCTCTGGGTGCTCTGGTTTCCTCCCATAGTCCAAAGATGTGCAGGTCAGGTGGATTGGCTGTAGGAAATTGTTTTTAGTTGTCAGGGATGTATACGGTTAGGTTGATTGGCCTTGGAAAATGCAGGGTTAGAGGGACAGGGTGGATCTGGGCAGGATTCTGTTTGGAGGTTCGGTGTGGACGTGTTGGGCTGATTGGCCTGCTTCCACACTGTAGGAGCTCTATGAGATTGTGTCCTCTTACCTCCCTTACCTCCCTTCCTTCACCTCTGCTCCCCTCTCCTTTCAGTGCAGCTGCCTGTCCACATCCCACTGTCATCCACATCAGTTATAACAGATGTCTTGCTCTGCCAGGAACACCATTCACGTATCACTCAGGAGGCGTGGAATCTGTCAGCCTGGATTTCTCTTATTCATGGAACAACTCGGGGAAGGGGCAGCAGTGAAGGTCCTGGTAGTGGTACATCTCCATTATTCTGTCCTGCACTATCGATGTTCCTGGGCTGCACTCTCCTAGTGGCACACCATTGCCATATGTGCCCCCTCCCACCACCCGCTGCAGTTATTTAACCTTCTCTCATCTATCAGCTGCAAGCCTGAGTCGTGTTTATTCAGCTCATTAAAGACACAGCTCTTCTGTGCATTACAGTTGAGGCTCACTCAAAACACAAACAGAACTGAAACTGAGAGCTGCTGGTGTCATCAATCGCTGACAAAGCTTCTATAATGAATATTTCATTATTGACAGCCGAGTCAAGGTATTTTGTTCATGGGGATTAGATTTGTTGCTTTTGCATTGCCAGCCTTTGCTGGATGCTTTACATCGCTGTAAGCTCAAAGTCTCTAAAACACAAGCTTTTGATCTCAAACTAGTTACAGCAAGTGGATGATGCCACAAGCTCATTAACATTGCAAGGTTTAATTGCAAAGTGATGACATGAATACTGCTAGGACTTCATTCCTGCCCATCTCTCTTTATTTTCAGAATTTTTGTTCTTAAATAAATTGCTTTTCTGATAAGGGTGCTGCTTTTAAGTTACTGTGAAGGTCATGTGTATCACAGTGTGCTAATATGGTGCAATACTTATCACCTAATTAAACATGAACCAGATGTGTTTCTCAAGAAGTGATATCGCTCAAAATTTTCAGTTGTTTCAGAAGTCAGACTCACACAGAAAGAAGAACTGAAAGTTTCTTTGATTTTTCTGTACTCCAATTTTGACTTTATATTTGGCTTTTGCATCCATTGAGCGATTATGTAGTTACTTTGTGGAAATATTGAGAGGTTCTGGGCTCAGGATTCATTTTGGAGCGAGTATCAAACTGTATGTTATTCCAGCACCAATGGCCGGTTGTCAGAACAGGAGAGATTCCTGGGTAGCTGCGAGATAGAAGGAAAGTTGGAGTCTCTGCCATTGGTCTCCAAGTCTCAGACCATGTCATTCGGTAAGAGTGTTGCCATGGCAACTCAGACTCCCTGGGACCGTGAGAGGAGCTGGTGGTGGCAGTGGAGAGAGGATTGTGTTTTTGTTATTCATTTACAGGCTGTGGGCATCATCGCCTGGGCCAACAATTATTGACTCATTCCCAATTGCAGTTAAGAGTCAACCACGTAATTGAATAAAGATTCGTGCACTTTGTGTCTTTCACTGTGTCTCACACCTGCGCACACACACCATGGGTGCTGGGGAAAAATAAGCACTACCGCAGTTAGGCGGTAGTGTAGGGGTTAAATTTAAAAAAAAAGAAAAAGAAAAGCAAAAAAGAAAATAAATAGGGAAAAAAAAAGAGTCAACCACGTGGCTGTGGGTCTGGAATCACATGTAGGCCAGACCAATTTCTTTCCCTAAAGGATGTTAGTGAACCAGCTTGGTTTTCCCATCAATGGATTCACGGTCATTGTTACACTCTTAATTCCAAATATTTATTGAATTCAAATTCCACCATCTGCCATGGCGGGATTTGACCCCAGGTCCCCAGAACATTACCTGGGTCTCTGGATTAATGAGTTCTGAGGAAGGATTACCCCTGAAACATTGACTTCTCCACGTCCTGAAGCTGCCTGGCTTGCTGTGTTCTTCCAGCCTCCTGCCTGTCTTCTCTGAATTAACAATCCAGCGATGATACCACTACGCCATTGCCTCCCCTGTTGTTTGGATATCTCAGTTGGCTCAGCTAGGACAGTACAGATTGAGGCCAATGACCCAGGGTTCAATCCCTGTTCTGGATGGACTGGATTCAGGATCAGTCTCCATGCCCTTAGTGGAGGTCACTGTGCTGAGGGGCTATTAATTCCACTTTTCAATGCTGTGAGAATGTTTTGAAACTGATTGAACATTCCAAAAATGATTTGGGTTGAATGGAGATTTGATCATTGTTCTAATCAGATGACCCAGTTATTCTGTGAAAACCAGTTAATAGGTTTAACCAAAATAAAAGATGGATTCAGTCATTGCAGGTAACTATTTCCCTGTTGGCCTTGTATTATATCCCTCTCTAATTTACAGGAATTGAAAGTGCAATGTTTCTCTCCTTCAGATCCCACAATATCTGGAACCGCTGATAAAAATGAACAAGTCTTTCTTTGTTGCTGAACTCAGCAATCAATGGTGTCCACTAGGTACCTCTTTGGTCATTAATATAAACCCTCCAGTCTTCCCTCCAAAGAGCAGCAGCTGTAGAAGAGCAAGGATTCACTGTTAGCAAATCCATCTCCTAAAGGAAGCAAATAATTATTGAAAAAAGAAGGACAAACAACTTTTCTTGCTGGACTCTTATTGATTGAAGCAAGATGATATTGTGCTGTTAGTCCCCAGTTTAGTCTCAATCACATCAATCAGAATGTTTGGGGTGGCGCAGTAGATCAGTGGTTCACTGCCTCACAGCACCGGGGACCTGGGATTGATTTCACCCTCAGGTGACTGTGTGGAGTTTCCACATGCTCCCCGTGTCTGCATGGGTTTCTTCTGGGTGCTCCAGTTTCCACGAACAATCCAAAGCTGTGCAGGTTAGATCGCCATGCTAAATTGCCCCATAGTATGCTGGCTAAATGGATTAGCCACAAGAAATGCAGGGTTACAGGAATATGTTGGGGGAATGGAACTGGGTGGGATGCTCTTCGATGGGTTGGTGTGGACTTGATGAGCTGAATGGCCTGCTTCCACACTACAGGAATTGTATGAATGTTAATGAGCAGCGATAACAAGCCAGCCTCTAACTGGTCAGAAACTAAACTAAAAAGGCTTCCTCATAATCAGATTTTATCAATTTATGTTATTTTTCCAAATACTTCACTCATAAAATTTCTAAAAGTACATTGAGACTTGAATATTACAGAGAGCACAATATAATTATATGTTTCTTCATACATTGTGTTCCACTCTGAGGTGCCTCAATCCCACTGTAATACTCTTGACATTTGCGATGTGCATTCTGTGACAGGCACACGGTTCAAGGACTCCTACACAGTTTCCAGTACCTTAATGTACCAGGGCTGAAAAGTAATAGAAGATGGAAATTCCCCATTTCATCTCTGGAGCTGTTGTTCCAAACCTTCTTGCTATCAAATAATCACACTGAAGATTTCTTTCTCAGCTCTCCGCACTTTCATAGGTCGGATGGTTTCAGTTGTTCTGTTGAAATTCCATGTTTTCACTGAGGTCTCAATCTTTTGTCTGACATTGTGTTGCACATCATGCTTTATAATGGCAAGGCCAATGGACCAATACATACTGACCCCACTTTTTAAACTGGCTATTGTAAATGAAAGAAAGAAGCAGATGGAGATTTCAGCTGTGCTTGTAGGCATTACTATCCATGATGTGGAGGTGCTGGCGTTGGACTGAGGTGGACAAAGTTAAAAATCACACAACACCAGGTTCTAGTCCAACAGATTTATTTGGAAGCCCTAGCTTTTGGAGCGCTGCCCCTTTATCAGGTAGCTCGTGGGGCAGGATCATAAGACACAATTTATAGTAAAATTTGTCATACAATTGATGCAAAATATTGAACAAACCCAGTTTGCCGTCTTTCATCTATTAGAATGGCTTACAGGTATTGATTCATTAATATGCAAATTCCAGAACTTCTTTCAAGTCACATTCCTGAGATAACTTAAGGTTTTATAAAAAAAAGGTGACATCTCAGCTCAGACAATACATTGTGTGTTAGAGTCTGCCTGTATTCCAATCTTGAGTCAGACTGGTTCTGTTTCCAAAGTAGGAATTTATAAAATGTTACACGGATTGACTGCCCAAATTATGGCAGAGGGTATGGCAATCTTGATAAATATATTAGGTTCATTACTTAGTCCTTAATAGCTATTTACAGTACATCTGGGTGATATGATAGTCCCTTATGAAATTTTGGCTGGACATAAGTGTAAGGACACATTACTATTTAGCTACATAGACTTTGTACTTCAAACAATTTTTGGATCTCTTGTACTCACACTGGTCAGAAATCAGTCATACAATCTCTATGCTGCAGGTAGAGGCTATTCAGCCCATTGAGTCTGCACTGACCCTCTGAAGAGTTTTCCACCACCCCTATTCTTTCCCCACATTTCCCATAGTTGACCCACCTAGCCTGCACATCCTTGGACACTATGGGGCAATTTAGAATGACCAATCCACCTGAGTGACACATTTTTAAATTTTATATCTAGCCCTTGGATATAAATGGGTGGAACGTACCTATGATGTGAATTAACCCTTTCAGTACTAATGGCCTTACACAGTAATCTGTAGTTGAGAGAGATGCGTGTAGGTAGTTAATGTAATATCACACAAAAGCAATGAGCATGCAACTGCCTGTGTGTCAGAAGTGACTCAGCAGGTAGCACTCTCCTTCTTGAATTTGGGGTTGTGGGTTCAAGTCCCACTGCAGAAACTTGAGCATGACCACGGAATCTGAAACAAAATCAAAAATTGCTGGGAAAATCCAACAGAGTCAGAAAGTGTGGTGCTGGAAAAGCACAGCTGGTCAGGCAGCATCCAATCTTCTCCAGCACCACACTCTCGACTCTGATCTCCAGCATCTGCAGTCCTCACTTTCTCCTAGTTGAAAAACTCAACAGGTCTAGAAACATCTGTGGCGAGAAAGCAGTGTTAACATTCCAGGTCATAGAGTCATAGAGATGTACAGCACGGAAACAGACGCTTCGGTCCAACCTGTCCATGCCGACCAGATATCCCAACCCAATCTAGTCCCATCTGCCAGCACCCGGCCCATATCCCTCCAAACCCTTCCTATTTATATACTATCCAAATGCCTCTTCAATGTTGCAATTATACCAACCTCCACCACATCCTCTGGCAGCTCATTCCATACACGTACCACCCTCTGCGTGAAATAATTGCCTCTTAGGTCTCTGTTATATCTTTCCCCTCTCACCCTAAACCTATGCCCTCTAGTTCTGAACCTCCCCACCCCAGGGAAAAGACTTTGTCTATTTATCCTATCCATGCCCCTCATGATTTTGTAAATCTCTATAAGGTCACCCCTCAGCCTCTGATGCTCCAGAGAAAACAGTCCCAGCCTGTTCAGCCTCTCCCTGTAGCTCAAATCCTCAAATCCTGGCAACATCCTTGTAAATCCTTTCTGAACCCTTTCAAGTTTCACAACATCTTTCCGATAGGAAGGAGACCAGAATTGCATGCAATATTCCAACAGTGGCCTAACCTATGTCCTGTACAGCCGCAACATGACCTCCCAACTCCTGTACTCAATACTCTGACCAATAAAGGAAAGCATACCAAACGCTGCCTTCACTATCCTATCTACCTGCGACTCCACTTTCAACGAGCTATGAACCACTTTCAAGGTCTCTTTGTTCAGTAACACTCCCTAGGACCTTACCATCAAGTGTATAAGTCCTGCTAAGATTTGCTTTCCCAAAATGCAGCACCTCACATTTATCTGAATTAAACTCCATCTGCCACTTCTCAGCCCATTGGCCCATCTGATCAATGTCCCATTGAAATTTAAGGTAACCTTCTTCACGGTCATTTGCAAACTTACTAACTATACCTCTTATGCTCACATCAAAATCATTTACAGTAGATAAATGATGAAAAATAATGGACCCAGCACCTATCCTTGTGGCACTCCACTGGCCACAGGCCTCCAGTCTGAAAAACTACCCTCCACCACCACCCTCTGCCTTCTACCTTTGAGCCAGTTCTGTATCCAAATGGCTAGTTCTCCCTGTATTCCATGAGATCTAACCTTGCTAACCAGTCTCCAATGGGAACCTTGTCGAATGCCTTACTGAAGTCCATATAGATCACATCTACCGCTCTGCCCTCATCAATCTTCTTTGTTACTTCTACAAAAACCTCAATTAAGTTTGTGAGACATGATTTCCCACGCATAAAGCCATGTTGACTACCCTAATCAGTCCTTGCCTTTCCAAATACATGTACATCCTGTCCCTCAGGATTTCCTTCAACAGCTTGCCCAATACTGACATCAGGCTCACCGGTCTATAGATGCCTGGCTTGTCCTTACTACCTTTATTATACAGTGGCACCACGTTAGCCAACTTCCATTCTTCCAGCACCTCACCTGTTCCTATTGATACAAATATCTCAGCAAGAGGCCCAGCAATCACTTCCCTCGTGTCCCACAGAGTTCTGGGTTACACCTAATCAGGTCCTGGGTATTTATCCATTTTTAGGCATTTCAAGACATTTTTCAAGATGTCACTGTTTATTTCCCTACATTCTATATTTTCCACATACTTTTCCACAGTTTGATGCAAACTTCTTGTTTAGTATCTGCCCCATCTCCTGCGGCTCCACATAAAGGCTGCCTTGCTGATCTTTGAGGGGCCCTATTCTTTCCCTAGTTATCCTTTTGTCTTAATATATTTGTAAAAGCCCTTTGTATTCTCCTTAATTCTATTTGCCAAAGCTATCTCATGTCCCCTTTTTGCCTTCTTGATTTTTCATTAAATATACTTCTACTGCCTTTATATTCTTCTAAGGATTCACTTGATCCATCCTGTCTATACCTGACATATTCTTCTTTCTTTTTCTTAACCAAAATCTCAATTTCTTTAGTCATCCAGCATTCCCTACACCTACCAACCTTTCCTTTCACCCTGACAGGAATATACTTTCTCTGGACTCCCATTGTCTCATTTCTGAAGTCTTCCCATTTTCCAGCCGTCCCTTTACCTGCGCACATCTGCCCCCAATCAGCTTTTGAAAGTTCTTGCCTAATACCGTCAAAATTGGCCTTCCTCCAATTTAGAATTTCAGCTTTTAGATCTGGTCTATCCTTTTCCATCACTATTTTAAATCTAATAGAATTATGATCGCTGGCCCCAAAGTGCTCCCCCACTGACACCTCAGTCACCTGCCCTGCCTTATTTCCCAAGAGTAGGTCAAGTTTTGCACCTTCTCTAGTAGGTACATCCACATACAAGAAAATTGTCTTGTCCACACTTAACAAATTCCTCTCCATCTAAACCCTTAACACTACACTGCAACTTCTTCAGGTTTTCCAGTAATTTCTGGTTTTGTTTCCAATTTCCAGCATCTGCAATTTTTATTTGTACAATGAAAGCTGACCCTACTGAGGGTGCTGAAAATGTGTTGCTGGAAAAGCGCAGCAGGTCAGGCAGCATCCAAGGAGCAGGAGAATCGACGTTTCGGGCTTGAGCCCTTCCTGAAGATCTTTGAGGGGCCCTATTCTCTCCCTGACTTGCTGCGCTTTTCCAGCAACACATTTTCAGCTCTGATCTCCAGCATCTGCAGTCCTCACTTTCTCCTACTGAGGGTGTGCTGGGCTTGTCAGAATGATGTCTTTTGACTGAAACTCTGTCTGTCCTTGTAGGTGGAGAAAGAAAATCCTGTGTCATTCTTCCAAGGAGGAGCAGGGGAGTTAGCCTTTGTGCCTTGGCTGCTGTTTATCCCTCAATTAAGGTCCCGGAAACAGATTAAGTGATTGTTTGAAGGAGCTTGCTGTGTGTAAATCAGTTTCTGCAGTTTAAGAAGATTGTTGGTGGGTTTTACACATTGCTGGGCAGGTCTGAATGTATTACCGTCCCTGAACTGGTCATGGGAAGGCTGTTTGCGAGCAGAAACTTTCCGTGAACTGCTGCAGTTCATTGTGTAATACAGGGCCACCAATCATTGCTGCTAGATTGGGATATCTAGGCTTTGACCCAGTGACAGTGAAGGAACAGAGATATAGTTCCAAGTCAGGCTTGGAGGGCAGCTTGCAAGAGGTAATGTTCCCATGCATTTGGTGCTCCAAATGCACCCGTGGCTGAACTTAAAAAGCAGTTTGTTGATTGTAAAACAGCTTGAGATGCCTTCAGATAGTTAATGCAATATGAATTCAAGAATAGAGGGACTGTCTTCTGAGGTGAAGTTGAGTAGGTTGGGTCTGTACTTATTGGAATTTAGCAGAATGAGAGGCGACCTGATCGAAATATACAAGATTCTTAGGGGATTTGACAAGGTGGACACAGGGAAAGGTTGTATCCTCTTATTGGGGAATCTTGGACCAGAGGGTATAAGCTCAGAATAAGGGGTCACACATTAAAGTCAGTGATGAGGAGGGATATTCTTCTCTCAAAGGGTATGAATCTGTGAAATTCTTTATCACAGAAGGCTGTCAAGGCTGGGTCATGAAATGTATTCAAGGCTGAGAGAGAGAGAGAGACAGATTTTTAATTGTAAGGAAATCAAGGCTTATGGGGGGAAGGCAGGAAAGTGAGGTTGAGGATTATCAGATCAGCCATGGTCTCATTGAATGGCAGAGCAGACTCAATGGGCCGAACGGCTTACTTCTGCTCTTATATACTCTTTTTATTATCTCTGTCTTTGCTAATGTCTGTCTAGGCTGTTGTATTTTTCCTTATAGCACATGCAGGTGAGAGATGTGACATTGCTATTTATAGGCTGCAGCATCACATTTTGCACAACACACATTTTCCACATTGACAGCCTGATTTTACGGATATAGAACAGAGCAGAGAAGCTTAACATTGTGTTATGACGTTATTGTACTCAACAATATTCTATGTGCAATTCTAAAGCCACAGTTATGCCTTGACACAATTTTAATCCCTTCACATTTTAAAAAATTCATTCACAGGATTTGGGTGTCTCTACCTCAGCTAACATTCATTGCCCGATCCTAATTGTTCATAGAGAGTTAAGAGTCAACCTCATTGTTGTGGTTCTGGAGTCATCAGGTAAGGATGGCAGATTTCCATCCCTAATGAACCAGCGTTCTTCCCCAACAATTGGCAATAGTTTGAGATTTTTCTTGAAATCAAATTAAGCCATCTGCTCGATGCCGTCGCTGGGGTTGACCCTGGATTTTCAAGACACTACCTGATCTCTCGCTTAACTGTCTCATGAGAATTCCACTCAGTCACTGCCTCCCCAAAATAGCATCATTGCAAACTACTAGTGTGCACTTTGCCCACCATCTCCACCACTGTGCTGAAATGAAGAGACTTTAGACAATGCTACAGCATCAGATTATCACTCGATTCATGGGAAAGACTTTCTCTTTTTCAAAATTTTCCGTTTGAAGTTCTTACAGCACAGCAAGTCTTTCATGATTACATAAGAAGAAACAGCTCAGTTGAAGAGAGAGGAGGTTCCATGTTTGAGTGGTCGGCCACAATATTCACAGAAACACTACACCATGGAAAGAGGCCATTAGGCCCATTCATTATGCACCAACCCTTCAAAGATCATCCCAGCCCATCCCCATAACCCTGCATTCCCCATGGCCAATCCACCTCGCCTGCACGTCTTTGGACTGTTGGAGGAAACCTTATCAGACACAGGGAGGATGTGCAAACTCCACACAGACAGTCACCCAAGGCTGGAACCGAACCCGGCTCTCTGGCACTGTGAGGCAGCAGTGCTAACCACTGAGCCACCTAATGAAGTGAAGTTAAGTCACACAGACCAGGAACGTTCCTAGATCAATTCCCATGTTGCAGGGAAGAGATCTACTCTACTCTGACCTTGATCCAGTGTTCTCAGTGGAACATGCATGGCGGGAAGGCAGAATTACCTCACATACAAATACTGGCCCTTTGCATAAGCGTCTTAGATAATGGTTGATTCTGTCAGAAGATGAAATGAGATGGGAAGAAGAAAGTGGGAATCATTTATTGGAAAAGGAAGAATACCTGAAGTGTTTTTTATTACAGCCCCTCAAGCTGTGATAAAACAGAGAGGGAGGTAGGAACAAAAACAAAAGTTCAGTTTGACACAAATTGACTACATTACAAAAAGCTGGATCTTGAGAAATTCCTGGTCCATTAGTAACAATAGAAAGCAGCCGTTCCCTTTAGTTGAAGAGTTAATAATAAAGGGGCTTAATTTTAAAGTGGAGGGCTGGAGGCTTGGAGGGGAGTTCAGTAAAAGAAACATTTTCACCTGGAGGCTGGGATTTTTGAGGGGAGTGGGGA
This sequence comes from Chiloscyllium plagiosum, assembly GCF_004010195.1. Taxonomy (NCBI): domain Eukaryota; kingdom Metazoa; phylum Chordata; class Chondrichthyes; order Orectolobiformes; family Hemiscylliidae; genus Chiloscyllium; species Chiloscyllium plagiosum. Next base: position 38,328,322 of record NC_057738.1, read on the forward strand.
GCAGGAATGCAAGAAATTGGAACAAGTGTAGCCCATTGGGTCCATTGAGTCTGCTCCATCATTCAGTACGATCATGGGTGACCTTGGGCTCAGTTCCACTGTCTTGCTCACACCCCATATCCCTGCATTGCCTAATGGTCTAATACTGTCTATCCCAGTTTTAAACATATTCAGTTATGGGTTATCCACAAAATTCCAGGGTAGACAATTCCAAAGTTTTACAAGCCCTTCGGTGAAAGAATGACCCCTCATTTCAGTTCCAACCTGAGCTTTATCTTGAGCATGTGCCTGCTGTACTCGGTTCCCAGGGCAAAATCCCAGATCCTGATGAAGGGTTTCATCTGAAACATCGACTCTCTTGCTCTGCCCAACCTGCTGTGCTTTTTTCCAGCACCACACGTTTTGACTCTGACTCTCCAGCATCTGCAGACCTCACTATCTCCCAGGTCAAAATCACAGGCTCACCGTATATCTACCCTTGAGATGCTTCACAATCTTTAATCTATCAATATATTCATTGCTCATTCTGTTGAATACCGGAGAATATGGAACAAGTTTACTCAGGCTGTGATGGTAGTGCAACCTTCTCACTCCAGGGACCTGCCTGATGAACTTTTGCAGTTCCACCTCTAATATAAGTAAATCCTTCCTTGCAAATGGAGGCCAAAGCTGGACACAGTATTCCATGTGTGGTCTGATCAAAACCCAGTGAGACTCTAGATGCAATTCATTAGACTCAATCAGAACCAGCATCCACTGAACAACCTACTCAAATGGGTAAAGTAGAGATTGAAAGTTCAAGAACGAGTTCCACAAAATGATTTCCCTCGCGTGAAAGTTTAATTAAACATTACTAGCTTTAAGTCTTTCCCATTATTACACTGGAGCATAAAGCAGTGTGGGTAAGTTTAATTACTTGTGCTTGTTTAAAGTAATCATTCTCAGAATGAATACAGTAGTTCAATTAAACTGCGTTCATTTAAAAAGCTGACTGATAATATTCAGGAGGGATAGCATAGGATGTGAGAATGTAATTAAATGCAAGAAAGTGTTACGATCGAGTTGGAAGGGTCACATTTTCCTTTCTGGTCTTACTGTTATATGGGTCATTATAAATTTTAAATTTAACTGGGGTTGGTGATGTTGGTAGTTATGTAGGTCTTAGACTGTGTCACGCTTATTATTAAAAACAATTTGAGCAGGCCTTTTTATTCAGTAACATATAGCTGGCTTATTACCAAAAGCAAACTTACTCAACCAAACCTCAAAGGTATTGATAAACAGTTTGGATTATGCAAATATATATTCCTACTATTTTTAAAAAGGACTAATACCCACACATAAGTCTGAAAGGAAATTATAAAAAAATGAAAACTCAGCAGGGTCACAACTTTACAGTACTTTGGTTAAGTAATTGTAAAACATAAAATGTGCTGAATGACAGATCGTCCCAAATGTTTTCTGATTTGGAAATTATTCCACACACACAAAATCCAGGCACAGGGGATGTCTTCCTGGAACAATTATAGCTGGCTGAAGTCAGTTCACTGGAGATGGTGGGGGAGATTCCAAAAGATCCTCTTCAGGAATACTTTGTTAGAGTATGTTCTGGAAGGATTTTTGGTTCACACATGAGGAGTTGCAAAGAAAGAGAGAGAGAACGAGACAGAGAAAGAACTCTGGCTGTTGCTCTTCAGTGAGGTCAAATTCTTTCTGCAACTGTCTTATTCCTCCACAAACTGAGCTATGCAAACATTCTCTGAAAGTTTTCCAGTCCATAGGCCAGTCTGCTATACACATTGCCTATTCCTTAACATAGTGCTTTGGTTGTAAAAGTCCCAGACCCGTTTAAGTGGACCCACCTAAACTTTTAACCAATAATATTTGAACCATTTGTCACAAAGGAAAGAAAGAGTTTGAATATATGCAGCGGTTTGCACACTCTCGGGACATTCCAAATCAGTGAACTGCTTGAAACCGTTATAATGTAGGAGGTCTGGCAGCCAGTTTGCTAACTGCTACAGGCAGAAATGCAAAAATAATCAAATAGCCTGTTGGCTGAAAGATAACAATTAGCCAGGAAGGCTTGTTTAACTTCAGAAAGTGCCAGGGCATCACCATAATGTCGAGCCGAGTGGACAGCAAAGCCCAGTTTAATCTTGCATTTGAAAGATGGCATCTCTGACAGTGCAGCATTCCCTGAATGCCAGGCGAATTGGTCAAGTTTGGCAATGGGATGGGAATATGCAAACTTTTGAATCAGGACCAAGAATCTGGCCATGAGGTCATGTATCCATTTCAAAACTTCCATGAGCACATCCAGTGGGAATGTGAGATTGATGAACAATTGATAATGCAGCCAGTGATTGTATCTGTTTAGCAGTATGATAATTCTTGGTTAACTGCAGCTATTTAAAGATTTCCAATGCTATATTCAGCCATCACATGGTGCCATCTATCTGATCTATCAAATGTTCACAGTCCATTTACAGGAGCAAGTTTCATTTATTGTCTCACTTTGTCACTGCTGCAGGACACCTGAATCATAGACTTGGTTACAACACAGCCATTTGGCCCAAAGAGCATGTGCTAGCTCTTTGCAAAAAAAAATTAGTTAAGTCCCACTCCCCTCAGCTTTGCCACATTGCCCTGAGACTTTGTTTTGTCCCTTTTAGGTGCTTCTCCAGTTAGAACATAGAACATAGAACATTACAGCGCAGCACAGACCTTTCGGCCCTCGATGTTGCATCAACCTGGGAAACCAATCTGAAGCCCAGATATCCGACACTATCCCATTATCAATCATATGTTTATCCAATGACCATTTAAATGCCCTTAAAGTTGGCGGGTCTGCTACTGTTGCAGGCAGTGTGTTCCATGCTCTTACTACTCTTTGAGTAAAGAACCTACCTCTGACATCTGTCCTGTATCTATCACCCCTCAATTTAATGCTATGTCCCCTTGTTCTAGCCATCACCATCCAAGGAAAAGGCTCTCACTGTCCACCCTATGTAACCCTCTGATTATCTTGTATGTCTCTAATAAGTCACCTCTTAACCTTCTACTCTCTCATGAAAACAGCCTCAAGTCCCTAAGCCTTTCCTCATAAGACCTTCCCTCCATACCAGGTTCTGGATTAGTGGTGCTGGAAGAGCATAGCAGTTCAGGCAGCATCCTTTTTCCCTCCATACCAGGCAACATCCTGGTAAATCTCCTCTGCACCCTTTCCAAAGCTTCCCCATCCTTCCTATAATCCAGGAATATTCTAAGTGCAGCTGCAACATGGCCTCATGGCTCTGAAACTCAATCCCTCTACCAATAAAAGCTAACACATCATATGCCTTGTTACCAATCCTATTAACCTGGGTGGCAACTTTCAGGGATCTATGTACATGGACACTGAGATCTCTCTGCTCATCCACACTACCAAGAATTTTATCATTAGCCCGGTGCTCTGTATTCCTGTTACTCTTTCCAAAGTGAATCACCTCACACTTTTCCGTATTAAACTCCATTTGCCCCCCTATCAGCCCAGTTTTGCACAAAACTGTGTTGACTATCCCTAATTAAATTATTCCTTTCTGGATGATGATAAATCCCATCTCTTATAATCCTTTCCAACACTTTACCAACAACAGAAGTAAGATTCAGTGGTCTATAATTACCAGGGTTGTCTGTACTGCTTTCTTGAACAAGGGGGCAACGTTTGCTATCCTCCAGTCTGCTGGCACTGTTCCTGTAGAAAATGATGACATAAAATTCAAAGCCAAAGGCTTTGCAATCTCTTCCATGGGTTCCCAGGGAATCCTAGGATGGATCCCATCTGGCCCAGGGGACTTGTCTACTTTCACATTTTCCAGAATTGCTAACATCTCCTCATTGTGAACCTCAATCCTCTCGAGTCTAATAGCCTCGTTCTCTGTCACTCATACTTTAACAGATTATGAGGCGAGGTGAGCTTTTCTGGGTGTTTGGATTCATGACATCGACTGAAAAAACAGATCATCTGGTCGTTATCATATTGATGTTCGTAAGAAGTGCTTTGGGGAACGTGGCTGCCACTTTTCTCACGTTAAAAGCAGTAGCAAGACTTCATTCAATGTTGAGTGTCCTAAGCTATCCATCTGTCATGAAAAGTTCCTTATAAATACATACCTTACCTTTTAAAAAATTTTTCTCCTTTTCATATCCTTCCATGGCCTGATCCTTCTGTCTCCAATTTTCTTCAGCCCCGTTTACCCGGTTCACATTCCTCAATTGCCTCTCCTGTCCTGTCTTTGCAAAGTTATGCAGCTTGACAACTCTTTGAGATCACTGCATTTCTTTAATTCTGGCCTCCGCTTTATTTGACCTCACCATTGGAGTTTGTGTCTTCAACAGCTAAGGCCCTAAGCTCTCAACCACAGACAAAAACCTTGTTTTTTCACATTAATCTCTTCGTTAACATGGGAATCCGATCTGCTGTTCTCAGCCAAATATCGTAAAAGCTTGCCGTTGAGAAAATACTCTAATCCATTTCATCAGAAGCAAACTGCATGATCACGTAGTTGCTCACCATAAACTTGATTTGCTGTTGTTGTCCTGCTTGATCTGTTGTATTCATTATTTATTGGTTTGGAGATGCCAGGGTTGGACTGGGGTGGACAAAGTTAAAAATCACACAACACCAGGTTATAATCCAACAGGTTTAATTGGAAGCACCAACTTTCAGAGCGCTGCTCCTTCATCAGGTGATAAAGTGATGTCAAAGAATAAATAAGAACACTGAGCTTTCTGTTGGGAATGGGAACAAGGTGAGGTATAGATTAGCCAGGATCTTGTTGACTGCTGGAATTGGTGCAACGTCATAAATTAAAATCAAAGTGTGTTGGAACAGGGGATGATGCAGTAAAACAACAAAAGATACTTACAGGTCACTGCCCAACAGGCTGGAAGTGAAGCAATTGGAATCCATTGAAGAGTGGTCACTGTTACAGCTTAAGGGTTTGCAGATCCAACCAGTCAGGTCGTAGGTACAAGTGGGACCAAAAGGGCGGGTTGGATCTGCTTACCCCACACTCTCAGGCAGTGCATTCCTGACCCAAAACAATTACTGTGCTCAGAAAAATGAACTTTTCCTCATGTCAAGGATTCAAGTGCGGAGATGTCATCTGCAGGTGCAGAGTTAGCTCCTAGCTTTATGTGGATAACATCCAACTTGATGTTGCCACTTTACCTCTTGGCACAATCTTTCCTCGTAAGATAACCCAACGTTTCCCACCAACAGTTTGGAAAACATTCCGTGATCTCCCTCCAATGCATTTACTTCCTCCCTGTAAGGAGGAGACCGATACTGTACACAGTACTTCAAATGTGATTGCGCTAATGCCCAGGGCCCAGGACTGGGTTCTGAATCAGTACCCAATACCCAGGGCACAGAGTTTGGGGGAGGGGATACGGTGGAGGGGGGGAGGGGGGGGGGGGGCGGATGCTGTACTTGGGTCAGGACATGGGCTGGCAGTAGCAGCGGGCATGTGATTTGCACAAAGAACAAAGAACAATGCAGCACAGGAACAGGCCCTTCGGCCCTCCAATCCTGTGCCAACACATCTTGCCCTTCCAGCAGGTGTCCCAGTATAACTGAAGCATATGCTCCCTGCTTTTCTACTGAATACCTCCATCACAACACACTATAACATCTTTTTAGTTTTTCTAGTTACTTGTTGTGCATACATATTGACATTTTGCAATGAATGCACAAGAACACCCAGGTTCCTCTGCATATCAGCATTCTGCAGTCTTTCACCAGTTGGATAATGTGTTTCTTCTCTATTCATGCGAGACTAAACTAGAGTCCCAGACTAACCACAAAAGCACATGTTGAATGTGGTGAGGCTTACATAGTGTAACGGGCTACAAAGCAAAATCGAATAGAATCACTGACAGCAATGAATCCCTCCTCAATAAGCTTAATGCATTTTATGATGGTGTTGAAGAAAAGGTGAGTGAAATGATGTCACCTGCTCCAACAGCCTTGCGTGCATCATACTCAGAGTTATCGTTGCACGTGTCAGATCAGCGGCCTTGGAAGTGAACCCATGGAAAGTGATTGGGCTAGGTAGAGTCTCTGGCCATGCAGTCAGATCCTGCGTGGACCTGCTAGAAGGAGTATTTGCAGACGTATTGAACCTTCCCTTACTCTGACGTGAGGCCCCCCCTTGCTTCAAGGCGACCACTATTATCTCATTGCCAAAGCAAAATCAGGCAATGTGCTTTAATGACTACCGCCCAGTTGCTCTGATATCAATCATTATGAAGTGCTTTGAGAGGTTAGTAATGGCACACATCATTCCAGCCTTCCAGATTTCCTTGATCAACTATAATTTGCCTACTGTCGCAATAGGTCCATGGCAGATGCCATCTCCTGGCTCTACACTCAATCTCTAGAACATCTGGATAACCAGGACACCCACGTCAAACTCCTATTTATTGATGTTAGCTCTGACTTCAATACCTTAATTTCGACCAAACTCAACTCCAAACTCAGAGATCGAGAACTCTGCTCCCCCCTCTTCAACTGGATCCTCAACATCCTGACCTCAGATTGCAATCAATAAGGATAGCGACAGTGTCTCCTCCATGATAGTCCTGAACACCCATGCCCAGCTACCCAGCCCCTTACTAAATTCCTTATTCACTCACAACTGTGTGGCCAAAGTCAGCTCTAATTTCATTTACAAATTTTCTGTAATGGGTCAGATCTCAAACAACGACGAGACAGAGTACAGGGTAGAGACAGCTTAATGGCATGGTGTAAAGATGACAATCTCTCCCTCAATGTCAGCAAAACGAAGGAGCTGGTCATCAACTTCAGGAAGCAGAGTGGAGGACACGCCCCTGTTTGTATCAATGGTGCTGAGGTGGAGATGGCCGAGAACTTCAAGTTGTTAGGAGTAAGTATCATCAACAATCTGTCCTGGTCCATCCGCGTCGACACTACAGTAAAGAAAGTGGGCGGCACGGTGGCACAGTGGTTAGCACTGCTGCCTCACAGCACCTGAGACCCGGGTTCAATTCCCGCCTCAGGCGACTGACTGTGTGGAGTTTGCACGTTCTCCCCGTGTCTGCGTGGGTTTCCTCCGGGTGCTCCGGTTTCCTCCCACAGTCCAAAAGATGTGCAGGGTCAGGTGAATTGGCCATGCTAAATTGCCCGTAGTGTTAGGTAAGGGGTAAATGTAGGGGTATGGGTGGGTTTCGCTTCGGCGGGTCGGTGTGGACTTGTTGGGCCGAAGGGCCTGTTTCCACACTGTAATGTAATCTAATCTAAAAAAAAAGCACAACAATGGCTCTACTTCCTCTGAAGGGGAAGGAAGTTCAGCATTACCACAAATACACTTACCAATTTTTATAGATGCCCCATAGAAAGCATTATTCCCAGATGCATCACAGCTTGGTACAGCATCTGCTCTGCCCAAGACCGCAAAAAATTACAGAAAGTTGTGAATGCAGCCCAGTCCATCACGAAACCAGCCTTCCTTGCATTCTCTGTCTGTGCTTCCTAGTGCCTTGAGAAAGCAGCCAACATAATCAAAGACCCCTCCCACCCTAGTTATTCTCTCTTCCACCATCTTCCATCGAGCAGAAGATACAAAAGTTTGACAACACCTACCAACAGATTTAAGAGCAGCCTATTCCCTGCTCTTATCAGGCTTATTAACGGACATCTTATATATTAGAGTTGATCTTTCCTGCACCTTCTCTGTAGCTGTAAAACAATATTCTGCATTCTGTTCTATTTCCCTGATGTACTTACATAAGGTATGATTTGCCTGGTGAGCACGCAAAACAATACTGTTCACTGTATCTCGGGACATGTGACAATAATATACCGAATTAAATCAAATCAAATCAATTCCTGCCAAAATGAGCCATTTCTCATTTCCTACATAATACTCCACTGGCCAAATTTTGTCCACTTATTTAACCCACCTCTATCCCTATGTAGCCTAAATCCTCTTTAGAACTTACTTTCCTACTTACGTTTGTGTCATCAACAAAGTTAGCAGGGCTAGAGAACCACCCCCTGCTGATGATACTTTTCTTCATGGTTTTTCACTCAAACTGGTAATGTACCTCCTGCCTTATAAACATCAACATTTAAGACGTCTGCAATTGTGAGACTGTCATATTGTGTTTCCATATTAGATAACAGAACCATCTATTGTATTTCAGTCAAGTTCCTTACCTTCTAACTAGCTCAGCCATTAGTTTAGGTAGTTCTCATTATCAGGTTGAGGTGGGCATAAAGGGCTATTCATACGTGGATGTGAAATATTCTGAAGACATTTCTGTCTATCCTTGGAAACATTAACTTAATTTCAAAACACATTTTAGTCCCAGTACAAACTCAATCCTCAAGGATAGTCATGTGACTTTTCAGGGCCGTTCTGTTGGATTCTGTCTCTATTTTAAAGACAGATTGGTCTTCCTTACAAAATATTACTCACAGTCATGATGACTTTCACCTCTCTGCCTCTCTCTCCTCTTTAAGATTCTTCTTAACATCGGCATTTTTCCCCGTCCTGAGGGGGCTCAGATGACATTTCTATGAAGCATCTTGTGACATTACACCATGTTTAACAAAAGCACCATATAAATGCACGCTGTCAGGATTAGGAATGAATTTGGATCAGCACTCTTCTCCGATCGTGTGTCTATGGTAATGGCACTTAGGTCACTACCTCTTCAGTCATGTTACTATCCTGAATCCCAGATGGAAATCTTTCAGCTGAACATTCGATAAATTGTCATACAATTTCATGAGCTTCAATTTATACCTTGAAATAATGTACCTGGATATTGAAGTGAATACTGTACCATCTATAATGAAGAATGGTAGAGAATAAATTCCTCGCTCAAAAACCAAGCAATGTTCTAATGGAGAGGGGAGATGGTGATCTTACAGGCATAGTCTCCCTTCAGCTGTTACAGCACATTATCTATTCCCTTGTGAGTGGTAGAATTTGAATGACAAAAGCAGAGCAGTAGATTGAATGTGAATATCAGAAATAATTCAATCGTGGCGAAGACTCTCTTTCACTGCTAAAACACGCTGATCACTCTTTCTGATCACTTTATTAGTTCCTTATTAGAGACAGGAAACTTTTCAAAACTGTGTATTGAATTAAATTAATCAATGACGTTTATCACCCTGAATATGGAAACTGACATTAGTCAGAGTTCAAACCTAGCTGTTAGCAAATCAGCTGGGCGGCACGGTGGCACAGTGGTTAGCACTGCTGCCTCACAGCGCCTGAGACCTGGGTTCAATTCCCGCCTCAGGCGACTGACTGTGTGGAGTTTGCACGTTCTCCCCGTGTCTGCGTGGGTTTCCTCCGGGTGCTCCGGTTTCCTCCCACAGTCCAAAGATGTGCAGGTCAGGTGAATTGGCCATGCTAAATTGCCCGTAGTGTTAGGTAAGGGGTAAATGTAGGGGTATGGGTGGGTTGCGCTTCGGCGGGGCAGTGTGGACATGTTGGGCCGAAGGGCCTGTTTCCACATTGTAAGTAATCTAATCTAAAATCACGTAGAAACACATTCCATTTTGGGAGGTTAAATTGTTTCTTAAAAAAATAAATAGTTTTCAAAACTCCTTATTGGTTTGAAAATGTATTGCCCCTCTTTAAAACAAGAGACAATTGACCTGGGAAATTATAGTAATGTATTAGAAACTTGAAGCACTCAATTAACCAATCTAACTGGATTTAGGAAAATTGTTGAAAATTGAAAACAGTTTTGTTTTTTTTGCATCAACAAGGACTCTGAAGATTCACTATGGAATATTAATATTAATGTGCTTGTCAAACAGTCCTCTCACCAGCTCTTGAGCAGAGAAGCTGATTATTTAAAAATAGATAGGTCAAAGGCTCTGATCAAGTAAAAGAGAAACTGCAGGCGCGTGCATTAAGCATTTGTACATGGGGTATCTCAAAGCTTCAATTCTGGATCTCTGGTTTTCTATTTAACCTGCTGAAGATTATGTCTCAACAGCAATGATAGGGTTGCAAATGGCCTGAAGATGGTGGAAATACACAGCAGGTCTGACAGCATCTGGTGGAAAGAAAAGCAGAGTTAACATTTCAAGGCAAATATGTCTCCTCTCCCAACATTTCTGCATTTTATTCTTCTTCTAACCCTAAGACATAGGAGCAGAAACAGGCCATTTGGCCCATCCAGTCTGCTCTGCCATTCAATGAGATTGTTGTTGATCTGATCATCCTCAGCTCCACTTTCCTGCCTCTCCCCTAACGTCTTGAACCCCTGACCGATTAAAACTCTGTCTTTCTCAGCATTGAATATATTTAATGACCTAGCCTCGACAGCCCTATGCAGTAAAGAATTCCACATACTGACAAACTTGGGAGAGAAGAGGTTTCTCCTCAAATCCATCTTAAATTTGCAACCCCTTAATTCTGAGATGTACCATCTGGTCCTAGACTAAAGGGCCATGAAAAATCAATGGAGATTGGGTTCAAACTCTATCATGTCAGGCAGCATCCAAGGAACAGGAGAATCAACGAATCCAAGGAACCTGAAGAAGGGCTTATGCCCGAAACGTCGATTCTCCTGTTCCTTGGATGCTGCCTGACCTGCTGCGCTTTTCCAGCAACACATTTTCAGCTCTGATCTCCAGCATCTGCAGTCCTCACTTTCTCTTCAAACTCCATCATGGCAACATTTTCCTTTTGTTGTAGAAACCCATCTGATTTACTAATGTCCTTTCAGGAAGGAAATCTGCCTTCCTTACCCCATCTGGCCTGCACTTGTGTCCAGACCTACAGCAACGTGATTGACTCTTCACTTTCCTTTTAACAGGCTGAGCAAATCACTCAGTTCAAGAGCAGTTAGGGATATGTAATAAATGCTGACGTTGTCAGTGATGCCCACGTCCCTGGAAAGAATCGATAAAAGGGATGTCATAAATTTGCTGGCACAGAGGCAGTGGAGGGGATAAAGACATAGTGAGGTGGTGGGGTTTGATCAGGTTAAACAGTGTAGACCCCTGCAGTCCCTTGGTTTATTAATCATCGTACTTTATAGCTTTTCAAACCGATGGGAACTTATGTTGCTTGTTGTACACTTAAACATGAATTATTAACAGCATTAAATCTATTCTGCTGAAAAATAGCCACAAAAGTCCCAAAATGTGGCAACTTCAATTGAAATCCAGTCAAAGGGAACACCATGTGGGATTAAATACTGAACATAAAACAAAATGGAAGATCAAAGCAGATGAATTTGCTTCCTTTAGTCTGTAACTGAAATAGTTAGCCTTTATGAAATGTGGGTTAATATTTCTTATAAAATAGCAGAGAATAAATTTCAGTTAAAATGTTTGGCTTTTGTGCATGGCTATCCCATAGAATAATTTCAAAGTCAGGTAGATTTTAAAAATAAATCAATGAATAATTTATATAATGACTCATTTTGGACTCACTTTAAGTCCTTTAGTTTTTAAGAAAATACTTGCATTGATATGGTGCCTGTCACAGCAATTGAATGTTCCAAGGTTTGTTATAGCCTGCGAAGTACTTTCTAAAATGTGGCAGCCAGTTTTCACACAGCAAGCTCCCACGTAAAACAGAATGTGATAATGGTCAGATAATCCGCCATTGAATTTGAAGACTATTTCTAATTACCTTACCTTTTCTTCATTTCTTTCTTTCTATAGGTCATCCTGCGATAACGCACATTTCACCAACGCGAATTGACTATAACACGGTTGACGAATTGTGGACATTGTTCAGATAACATGAACTTTCTACTGAACGGTATAGTGTTTTTCTATTAGCGATTTTCTACAGCGTGATTTTCTAAAGTGCAAGTTTGCAGAGGAACACAATGGTCACGTAATCGCAGAATGACCTGTATAACTGAATGCAGTCCCCTCCTCATTTGCTGAGTTCAAGATGATGACTCTGCAACTGAGTGTGTATATGTCTGTGTGTATGTGTGTGAGTGTGCGTGTGTGTATGGGTGCATGTGTATTGTGGGGGTGTGCATTGGGTGTGTATGTATGGGTGTATGTATATATGTGTGTCTGTGTGCATATGTGGAGGATTATGTATGTGCGGGTGTGTGTGTGTGTGTGTGTCTGTGTGCATGTGTGGGGGATTATGTATGTGTGGGTGTGTGTATGTGTGGGGGATGTGTATGTTGGCTGGAGGCTAGGAAGAACTGTTTATTTATTGTATGGATTCTTCTGTGGATGAAGAACAGCTGAGGTCCTTTACAGGTCTGTGAGAGTGTTGTCCTGAGCTGGGGTAGGTGTAATTGCAGGGAATGTAGGTAGCGGCGCATGGCTGCAAGCATGGAGCGAAGGATCAGGAGGGAGGTCTGTTGCTGGAGGCTTCGGATTTGTTGTAGGTACTGGTTGTCCTGGTTGGGTACAAATTTTGTTGGTCGGAACGTAGTCCTGAAGAAGGGCTTATGCCCCAAACGTCGATGATTCCTGAAGAAGGGCTTATGCCCGAAACATCGATTCTCCTGTTCCTTGGATGTTGCCTGACCTGCTGCGCTTTTCCTGCAACACATTTTCAGCAGATATGTATGTTGGGATGTGTGTGTTGGGATGTGTGTGTTTGTCTGTGGGTGTATGTGTGTCTGTGTATGGGTGTGTGAGGGTTAGGTGTGTGGATGTGTGTGTGTGTTTGTGTGTGTGTTTTGGGACATGGGGTGTTGGGGGTCTGGTGGGGGGGTGTTGGTGTCACCTCTCAGTAATGTGTACCTTTGACCAAAACAAAAGATCCAAACCAGAAACTATTGCTCCTGCTAGAGCACCAAACTCAGACCTAGCTTAACCCATCCAAAGCTGAGCCCTGCATCACAGAGACCATCACAAACATGTCTTGTTGACATTCAATTGAACGCAATGGTACAAATCATAACTGAAGGGAGGGGCGAAGCGAAATATTACCCACGACACTGGGGATCAATCACTTAGTCTTCTTTCAAACAGTGCCATAGGATTATTCTCATTACTGTCTCACGTGAAAAATAAAACACAGATCACTGACAGTGCAGCACCCACTCAGTACCATGGGCTGGTCAGATTGGCTGGTCAGTAACAAATAGAATTCAATTTGGAGAAGTGTGGGGTGATGGACAGAAAGATCCTGGGAAGCAGCAAGGATCAGATGGACATTGGTATACATGTCCACCAGTCCCTTAAGGTATTGGAACAGATATTTAGGGAGACATATAGCTTACTTACCTTGACTACATGGTGGTGGGAATCTGGAACTCCGTCTGTAAGGGTGGGAGAGGCAGAAACCCCCACAATATTGAACTATTTAAATGTGCACTTGTGATGCCGAGGTATACAAGGCTACAGGCCAAGTGCTGAAATGGAACCAGAATAGTTAGTTGGCTGTTTTTGACTGGTACAGACTGGTACAGACTGGTACAGACTTTTCTGTGTGCTCTATGACTATGTGATGGAGGAACTGAGGGCATTACTGCCAAGTTTGCAAATGACACAAAGATAGGTGGAAGGACAGGTAGTGTTGAGGAAGCAAGGAAGCCTGCAGAAAGACTTGGATGGGCTGGGAGAGTGGGCATAGACATGGAATACAATGTGTGACAGTGTGAGGTTATGCCAGGAAGAATAGAGGCGTAGATTATTTTATAAACAGGGAAAGGCTTCCGAAATCTGAAGCACAAAGAGACTTAGGAGTTCGAGTTCAGAATTCCCTTAGGGTTAGCATGCAGTTTCAGTTGGAGTAAGGAAAGTAAACACTACGTTCGCATTCATTTCAAGAGGGTGAGAATGCAAGAGCATGGATGTACTGCTGAGGCTGTATAAGACTTCATTCAGACCACATTTGGAATATTATGAGCAGTTTTGGGCCCCACATCCGAGGAAGGATATATTGGGGTTGGAAGGGCACCAGAGGAGGTTTATAAGAATGATCTCGGGTTGAAGGACTTGTCATAGAAGGAGCAGTTGAGGACTCCAGGTTTATATTGGATAGAGTTCAGAAGGATGAGGGGGGAGTTTCTCTGAAACTTACAGAATACTGAAAGACCCTGGGTAGAATGGGCATGGAGAAGACTTTTACACTAGTAGAAGACATCGGGTCTCAAGGGCACAATCCTTTAGAACTGAAATGAGAAGGAACTTCTTCAGCCAGAGGGTGGTGAATCTGTAGAACTCATTATCACTGTGGAGGCCAATTTATTGAGTGCATTTAAGACAGAGATAGGTTCTTAATTAGTAAGGGGATCAAGAGTTATAGATAGAAGGTAGGAGAATGGAGTTGAGAAACATGACAGGCATGATCAAAAGGTGGAGCAGCCTCAATGGGCCAATAGAGTCATAGAGTCATAGAGATGTACAGCATGGAAACAGACCCTTCGGCCCAACTTATCCATACTGACCAGATATCCTTACCCAATCTAGTTCCACCTGCTAGCACCCGGCCCATATCCCTCTAAACCCTTCTTATTCATATACCCACCCAAAAGCCTTTTAAATGTTGTAATTTTACCAGCCTCCACCACTTCCTCTGGCAGCTCATTCCATACACACATCAGTCTCTGTGTGAAAAAGTTGCCCCTTAGATCTCTTTGATATCTTTCCCCTCTCACACTAAACCTATGTCCTCGAGGTTTGGACTCCCTGACCCCAAGGAAAAGACTTTGTCTATTTATCCTATCCATGCCCCTCATGATTTAATAAACCTCTATAAGGTCACCCCTCAGCCTCCGACGCTCCAGGGAAAACAGCCCCAGCCTGTTCAGCCTCTCCCAATTGCTCAAATCCTCCAACCCTGGCAACATCCTTGTAAATCTTTTCTCAACCCTTTCAAGTTTCACAACATCTTTCCAATAGGAAGGAGACCAGAATTGCATGCAATATTCCAACAGTGGCCTAACCAATGTCCTGTACAACCGCAACATAACCTCCCAACTCCTGTACTCAGTCCTCTGACCGATAAAGGAAAGCATACCAAACGCCTTCTTCATTATTCTTTTTACCTGCAACTCCACTTTCAAGGAGCTATGAACCTACACTCCAAGGTCTCTTTGTTCAGCAACACATCCAAGGACATTACCATTAAGTGTATAAGTCCTACTAAGATTTCCTTTGCTAAAATGCCATACCTCGCATTTATCTGAATTAAACTCCATCTGCCACTTCTCAGCCCATTGGTCCATCTGATCAAGATCCTGTTGTAATCTGAGGTAACCTCCGCTGTCCACCACACCTCCAAATTTGGTGTCATTTGCAAACTTATTAACTGTACCTCTTGTGCTCACATTCAAATCATTTATATAAATGATGAAAAGTAGAGGACCCAGCACCGATCCTTGTGGCACTCCACTGGTCACAGGCCTCCAGTCTGAAAAACAACCCTCCACCACCACCCTCTGTCTTCTACCTTTGAACCAGTTCTGTATCCAGAACTGTCTCCCCCATCTCCTGTGGCTCCACACAAAGGCTGTGTTGCTGATCTTTGAGGGGCCCTATTCTCTCCCTAATTGCCCATTTGTCCTTAATGTCTTTATAAAAATCCTTTTTAATTCTCCTTAACTCTATTTGCCAAAGCTCTCTCATGTCCGCTTTTTGCCCTCCTGATTTCCCTCTTAAGTATACTCCTACTTTCTTTATACTCTTTTAAGAATTCACTCGATCTATCCTGTCTATACCTGACATATGCTTCCTTCTTTTTCTTAACCAAATCCTCAATTTCTTTCGTCATCCAGCATTCCCTATACCTACCCAGCCTTTCCTTTCACCCTGACAGGAATATACTTTCTCTGGATTCTCATTATCTCATTTCTGAAGGCTTCCCATTTTCCAGCCGTACCTTTACCTGAAAATATCTGCCCCCAATCAGCTTTTGAAAGCTCTTGCCTAATACCAAAAAAATTGGCCTTCCTCCAATTTAGAACTTCAACTTTTAGATCTGGTCTATCCTTTTCCATCACTATTTTAAAACTAATAGAATTATGGTCGCTGGCCGCAAAGTGCTCGCCCACTGACACCTCAGTCACCTGCCCTGCCTTATTTCCCAAGAGTAGGTCAAGTTTTGCACCTTCTCTAGTAGGTACATCCACATACTGAATCAGAAAATTTTCTTGTCCACACAACAAATTCCTCTCCATCTAAACCCTTAACACTATGGCAGTCCCAGTCTATGTTTGGAAAGTTAAATTCACCTACCATAATCACCCTATTATTCTTACAGATAACTGAGATCTCCTTACAAGTTTGTTTCTCAATTTCCTGCTGACTATTAGGGGGTCTATGATACAATCCCAATGAGGTGATCATCCCTTTCTTATTTCTCAGTTCCATCCAAATAACTTCCCTGGATGTATTTCTAGGAATATCCTCCCTAAGTACAGCTGTAATGCTATCTCTAAGCAAAAATGCCACTCTCCCTCCTCTCTTGCTTCCCTTTCCTCCCTTTCTGTACTTGTAGCATTTGTATCCTGGTATATTAAGCTGCCAGTCCTGCCCATCCCTGAGCCACCTTTCTGTAATTGCTATGATATCCCAGTCCCATGTTTCTAACCATGCCCTGAGTTCATCTGCCTTCCCTGCTAGGCCTCTTGCATTGAAATAAATGCAGTTTAATTTATTAGTCCTACCTTGTCCCTGCCTGCCCTGACTGTTTGACTCGCTTCTGTTCTCAACTGTACGAGTCTCAGCTTGCTCTTTTTCCTCACTATCTCCCTGGGTCCCACCCCCCCACCTTACTAGTTTAAATCCTTCTAAGCAGCTCTAGAAAGTGTCCCTGCCAGTATATACATCCCCTTCCAATTCAGTTGCTATCCGTCCTTCTTGTACAGGTCACTTCTACCCCAAAGCAGCTTCCAAAGATCCAAAAATGTGAATCCTTCTCTCATACACCAGCTCCTCAGCCACGCATTCATCTGCTCTGTCCTCCTATTTCTACCTTCACTAGTTCATAGCACTGGGAGTAACGTAGATATTACTACTCTTGAGGATCTTCTTTTTAAATTCCTGTTTAACTCTCTATATTCTCCCTTCAGAATCTCATCCTTTTCTTTTCTTGTGTCTTTGGTTCCAATGTGTACAATGACCTTCTGTTGGACGCTCTGTCCCCTTGAGAACATTCTGCACCCTCTCTGAGACATCCTTGATCCAGGGAAGCAACACACCATTCTGATTTTTTGCTGCTGGCCACAGAAACATCTGTCTGTGCCTTGGACTAGAGAGTCCCCTAACATAATCGATCTCTTGGAACCAACGCACCCCTCATGGCATTAGAGCCAATCTCGATAACAGAAACTTGGCTGTTCGTGCTACATTCCCCTGAGAATCCATCACCCCCTACATTTTCCAAAACAGCATAGTTGTTTGAAATGGGGATAGGAGAAAGTGAGGTCTGCAGATGCTGGAGATCAAAGTTGAAACTTTATGGATGCTGCCTGACCTGCTGTGCTGTTCCAGCAATAAAGTTTCAACTGAAATGGGGATAGCCTTAGAAGACGCTTGCTCTACCTGCCTACCTATCTTACCTTTCCTGGAGTTAACCCATCTATGTGACTGTATCTGCGATTTTTCTCCCTTCCTATAACTGCCATCCATCACACCCCCTTGCTCCTGTAAATTTCTCATTACCTCTAACTGTCTCTCCAACCAAGCCATTCAATCTGATAGGATTTACAACCAATGGCATTTATTGCAGATATAATCCTCAATAACATGTAAACTCTCCTTAAACATTCGACAATAAGAGCATATCACTCTACTAAGGGCCAATTTTGCTTGTTCCAGTCTGCAGACCCAGAAAATTGTACCGTCTTATTCCTCTACAAAACACTGCTTCAGGCTAACTTAATACTTACGGCTTATAAATTGCCTAATGTTGCTCCTATATCTTACAGTCTTACAGACACACTGCAACGCCAGCCTTGATACTGGGGCTCAGATATCTGGATTTCGACTCAACTTCACAGCCTTCTGATGCAGGGGCAAGAATGTTCTGGATAGATCTATGATTGACATTGGAAGTCAGTAGTTGGAAGAATCACCAATATTATTCCATTCAGGTTTGAACTTCTTTAAGCTGAGGAGTTTCATCTGAATTAGTACAAAGTATCTGAAATATGTACATTTGTCATTACGAGGCATATTTGTCGAGTGGAAATATTATTGGAATGAGAACAAAAAGATTTAGTCATTCAAATGACATTTAATAGATAGTCTACTATCTATGAGAGGTTCTCATTTTCTAGTTCCTAATTAAATCTCATTTGGTTATTGAATCAAAACTCACTGGTGCTTCATAATCCTTTATAGAATGGGAATGATTCTTGACAATCTATTGATTGTGATTCGTTAAACCATCATAGAATAGGAATAGTCATTCACTTAATTTTGCTAATTCTTGCGGGAAGTACTTGTGAAATTATAGATAGAAGAACAAAATTATCTTCATTGTATAATGTTCCTGATTGCATCCTCAGGATAGCTGTAAAGATTTCAGAGGCAATGATTTATTTTTTTACTGCACAGACTTGCTGTTTCTATCCCACGAATATGGGCAGCTAACATATGCATAGCGAGAGTTCATAGACAGCAAATTGACCAAAACAGCTATTTTTGCTGCAGCTGTTTGACGGAGGAATTTCATCTTCAAAGCGTGTTGAGGATCTTTCATACCTCCTTGAACAGGTGGACTGAAACACATTTCAAAGTGCGGCAAAAGGTGGAGTCTCCAAGAGTGCAGGGCATCCTCAGTCTTGGAGGTTTGTCGAGATTGCGTGCTCAAGTCTTGAAGTTGGATGAGATTTGGTTTAGTCCAGAGACATAATGAAGAATTTCTAGCTACTATACCGGCTGTTTCAGATGGTTATCTCAATATGATCCCTAAACCTTGCAATGCCAACTGAAGAATTGACATAATGTTGGAACATAAATATATGTAAACCTGATTTGAAGGTGAAATCCTGATTAACCAGTTAAATTGCATTCCTTGAAGGAGTAATGTGCACAATAGATTAAAAAAAAGCCTGTTGATTTACTGTGTTTGGAATTCCCAATATGCTAAAAGGAGTGATCACTAATACTTTTCAATTGTGGGATCTGTTGTAGAAATAATGATAGGAAGTCAACATGACTTATTCACTTAATGGTAAGGTCCTTGGGAGTGTTGCTGAACAAAGACACCTTGGAGTGCAGGTTCGTAGCTCCTTGAAAGTGGAGTCGCAGGTAGATAGGATAGTGAAGAAGGCGTTTGGTATGCTTTCCTTTATTGGTCAGAGTATTCAGTATAGGAGTTGGGAGGTCATGTTGCGGCTGTACAGTACATTGGTGAGGCCATTTTTGGAATACTGCGTGCAATTCTGGTCTCCCTGCTATAGGAAGGATGTTGTAAAACTTGAAAGGGTTTGGAAAAGATTTACAAGGATGTTGCCAGGATTGGAGGAATTGCTCTTTAGGGAGAGGCTGAACAGGCTGGGGCTGTTTTCCCTGGAGTGTTGGAGGCTGAGGGCTGAGCTTATAGAGGTTTATAAAATCATGAGGGGCATGGATAGGATAAATAGACAAAGTCTTTTCCCTGGTGTCCAGAACTAGAGGGCATAGGTTTAGGGTGAAAGGGGATAGATATAAAAGGGACCTGAGGGGCAATCTTTTCATGCAGAGGGTGGTACGTGTATGGAATGAGCTGCCAGAGGAAGTGGTGGAGGCTAATTCAATTGCAACATTTAAAAGGCATCTGGATGGGTATTTGAATAGGAAGAGTTTGGAGGGATATGGGCCAAGTGCTGGCAAATGGGACTGGATTAGGTTGGGATATCTCGTCGGCATGGATGAGTTGGACTGAAGTGTCTGTTCCGTGCTGTGCATCTCTATGACTCTATGACTCTATGGTCAGCATGGACGAGTTGGACTGAAGCATTTGTTTCTGTGCTGTACTTCACTATGATTCTCTGACTATGTGAAGATGACAAATTAGATGATTAGGTGTGAATTTTTCTGTTGAGGTTTGGGCATAATAGAGGCAAGAGTGTGGAGCAGGAAGCTGTCAGCCAATCATAACACAATTACAGCGCAGAGGAGGCCATTGGACCCATCATTTCCATGCTGGCCCTCTGCTGGAGCACCTGACCCCGTCTTGTTCACCTCCCTTTTTCCTGCAGCCTGGCAAACCTTCTCTCTTCAGTGGTTGGTACAGTTCTCTACTGAAGGCCTCAACTGAACCATCCTCCACCACACTGTGCTGGCCATTCAGACCTTAGCCCCTCGCTGTGTAAACAAAGGTTTCCGTCCCCATTGTCATTGCTTCTTGGAGCCCATTTCTGTGGACTTTCTGATGCTTTCACAAGTGTGGTGCTTAGACTAAAATTCAGTTGGGATTGAACTAGGGTTTCATCCAGGTTCATCACAATTTCCTAGCTCTTGTTCTGCGTGTTCCTTTGATAAAGTCTCTGCCCCAAAAATATAGCCTTTTCCATTTCCCTCCTTTGACTCCCAGCCACAGCCTGGCACTGTCTACTCTGTTTCTGCCCCATCACATTGAAGTAAAGGCTGAGCTGTTCTTCTGATTTCTCTTGTGCATGGCTGACATTGCTCTAAGGTCACCATGTCCGTCAAAGAGGTGGCATTACAGTAGAATATTAGACAGGAAGGAAAGGATGATGGGTGAGTGTTAGAGATCAGGGAGTGTTGTCTCCCAGAAGGTTATAAAGATTGGGAGTGACTGCATTACAAATCTGAAAGACCGGGATATAAACTTATGCTTGGTTGTGTGCAAAGGATTGAAAGTTAACACAACTGCAGTGGCTTAGTGGTTAGCACTGTTGTCTCACAGCACCAGGGACCTGGGTTCAATTCCAGCCTCAGGCGGCTGGCTGTGTGGAGCTTGTACGTTCTCCTCGTGTCTGCTCTGGTTTCTTCCCACAGTCCAAAAATGAGCAGGTCAGGTAAATTGGCTGTACTAAATTGCCCATCATGTTGGGTACATTAGTCAGAGGGAAATGGGTCTGGGTGGGTTACTCTTTAAGGGGTGGCACAGTGGCTCAGTGGTTAGAACTGCTGCCTCACAGCACCAGGGACCTGGGTTCAATTCCCGTCTTGGGCAACTGTCTGTGTGGAGTTTGCACGTTCTCCCCATGTCTGTATGGGTTTCCTCTGGGTGCTCCGGTTTCCTCCCACAGTCCAAAGATGTGCAGGTTAGGTGAATTGGTCATGCTAAATTGCCTGTAGTGTTAGATGGATTAGTCAGGGGTAAGTGTAGGAATCGGTCTGGGTGGGTTGCTCTTCGGCGGGCCTGTTTTCGCACTGTAGGGATTCTAAGCTGATCTAAAAATATATAATGGATTTCCAGCATGAAATTCCATTGCTTGTAACTTTGGGGAAATGTTCGATGTGGAGAGGAGGGTAGCCCAGAGAATCTGGCATCCTATAGTTAGATAATAACTTTGCCACCAACTTACTTGCTGAAAGCTGTGCAATTAAAACCCTGATTAATCAGTTCATTGGAATTCATTGATGGAGCAACATGTGCAGGGCATAAAACTGAGCCTGTTGATGCACTGTACTCGTAAGTCCAGAAGGCATTTGACAACGTTTCATTGAAAAATATATTGCACAAAATGACACTTCATGGTATTGGGGGAGAAAGGATGCAGGAGATCATTCTAACAGGGATAGAAGATTTCGACCACTGGTCGAAAGCAGCATATGCACACAATGGACCTTTTTTTCAGGCTAGAAGAATGTAATGAGTCAATGAAACTTAAATTTAATTAATAAGTTTACAATATAAGGCCAATCTCAGTAATGGTGGCCCCACCAACCGATGCTTGTTATAAAAACCCTTTCAGTTCACCAATACCCATCAGGAAAGGCAATCTGCCATCCTTACCTGGTCCAGCCTACATGGGATTCCAGACCCGCAGCAATGTGATTGGCTCTTAAAGACAACAAACGGTGGGGGGGGGGAGAGGGACACAAATTTATAAAGTTGCTGACAGAAATCCGAATTATGATTTTGAAACCTAGTCCTGTTTATCTCAGGGCACAGGTAGTTCAGTAGGCAAAAGTGAAGACTGCAGCTGCTGGAAACCAGAGTTTAGATTTTCCAGCACCACTCTAATCTAAACACAGGTAGTTTAGTGTATAATATAATAGTACTGTTCTGACCTTTCTCCTATAATAGGAAGGATATTATTAAATTGAAGAGGGTGCAGAAAAGATCTACCAGGATGTTGCCACGCCTGAAGGGTTTGAGTTATAGAGAGAGGCTGGGACGTTTCTCAATGGACAGGGTTAAGGGTGACCTTATGAATGTTAATAAAATCATGAGGGGCATAGATAAGGTGAAGTGCAAAGGTCTTTTCCCCAGGGTGGGGAGTTCAAAGTTAGTTCAAAACCATATTTTTAAGGTGAGAGGGGAAAGATTTAAAAGGGGTATGAGAGGCAACGTTTTCACACAGAGGGTGGCTTTTGTGTGGAATGAACTGCCAGAGGAAATGGTAGATGCAGGTACAGTTACAACATTTAAAAGACATTTGGGCAGGTACATGAATAGGAAAGGTTTGGAGGGATATGGGCCAAACACAGGCAGGTGGGTTTAGTTTAGTTTGGGAAAGTTGGTCAGCGTGGACGAGTTGGAACAAAGGTTCTGTTTCTGTGCTGGATGAATCTATGATTCAACATTTCGAAACACTGATTGTTCAAGACAGTCGATGGTGTACAGACAGGTGATATTTTCTCTATTCAGGAAGGCCACAGAATTCATATCCCTCCCTCGGAATCTATCGGAACAAAGACAGTAAACAATTGAATTCCATCATGTGTCAGACGTCTGCAGTTTTGCCAAGTTCTCAATGACCTGTGACATTAATGGCTCTGATTATTGATGTCAGGCATATAATGCAAATCCATTAGTTACCCTGGAAACTTCAGTGTTTGTTTTTGTTGCTTGGCAGCCAAACGTACCTGATTGAGGGCAGAGCAATGAGTCAGGGTGGTTCGTTGGTTCCTAGGATTGTCCATTTTGACCTTGGCTCCTCAGCCCATTGTGCCGTCAACAATAAACTCAACAAAGCCTTGAGTGATAACGTGCATCATTACTGAACAGTTCACTGATATTATAAACAGAGATCTGTAGGAATGACAGTGGATTTTACCCATTGCCTGGGTGGCGAAGAATGGACATTCTATCTGAAGAAGATTGGTAGAATCATAGGATCCCAGCAGTGTGGAAACAGGCCATTCAGTCCATCAAGTCCATACCGACACCCCAAACAGCCTCCTAGCCAAACCAACTCCCCTATTCTATCCCTATAACCCTGCATTTCCCATGGCTAACCCACCTAACTTACACATCCCTGGACACTATGGTCAGTTTAGCACGGCCAATCCACCTAACCTGCACATCTTTAGATGGTGGGAGGAAACTGGAGCACCCAGAGGAAACCTTGGAAAATGTGCAAACTCCACACAGACAGTCACCTGAGGCTGGAATCGAATTCGGGTCCCTGCTGTGAGGCAGCAGTGCTAACCACTGAGCAACCGTGCTGCCCCCATAGCAGGGAGAAAATAAAATGGGCAATCCCTCTGGTGTGATAAAGGTTTTGCAGAGAGAAAAGCAGATGATACATTCGAGTGGGGAACCTTTTCACCTTATGTTAGTTGTAACCTAATAAGGCCGCATCCAAGAAACTTCAAATATATATTCTTCAAAATTCACATTATTTTGTAAAAATCTAACTACTATGTACTAACTAACTAAAAAAAAGGAAAAATAACTGTTAATACTAAAGTTAACTAACCTTTTAATGACTTTGTTGTGACTGCTTTTCATAGGAAAGCATCTGAATATTTGGTTGCAGCATGGAGGTCTGCAGTTTTAGCTGATCCTCTAAATGGGTATCCGTCATTTGTGACCTTAAGGGCATCTTGATTTTGGTTAAGTAGGAGAATGTAGATTCGCAGCAATACGTGGTTGGAAAGTATTTTTCGTGCATGTTGCCAAAGGCATGGGGATTCTGTTGCATTTTTCCATATTCCAATTGGATCTTTCTTAGCGTCAAATAAGGATTTTAAAATGTCATCTTCTGAGAGCTCAATCAATTCCATCTGTAGTTCTTTAGGAGCCTTGGAGACATCAACTAGGTGAGGCTGAGATGTTAATTTGAGTGTGATGTCATGATTCTCAAAGTCAGAGAGCCTTTCATTGTCTTCTCCAATTAATAAGTTTATAACAGCTGCGCATGCTTCAAATGATTCGCAAGAATCCTCCTGTTCATCAATGACCTTTGTTAACTGCGGAAAATGTTCATCCGAAATTTCCTTTTGAAGAAAACGGCCCCACACAATGGCCTAGAAGGCGGCAGGTTCCCCACCCCTGGCATAGACCATAAGAAACAGGAACAGGAGTAGGTCATTCAGTCCCTTGAACCTGCTCTGCCATTCAATAGGATCCTGGCTGGTCTGACATTCCTCACCTTCACACCCCTAACCTCCCCCCATAACCCTAGATTCCCTGACTGCTCAAGAATCTATCTCAGCCTTAAATAAGCAGACGCTTCTCTCTGACCCCGTGACCCCATGGGGATTTATAAATCAAAACAACCGCCTCTACACCATGAATGATGAAATTACCAACAAGATTTCGAGTTTTAATAATGTTTACTTTGACACAATTAGGATCAGAATGAGCGTTATTGTCATATACACTTGCATGATCACAGTGAAAAGTTTACAAGTCGCCACGTACGGTGCAATCTTAGGTACAGAGATGCAGAGTCTTAAGCACAGAATCTTAGAAATAAATTTGAAGCAGAGGAATAAGATAGAAAAATAAAGGAATAAGAAGTTCAGGATTATGGTCCTTCTACCCCAGTCCGTACTGGCAGCTAGCCTCCAGACTACAAAAGAAGAAATGACAGGAATAGAATTCATTTTCTGAATAAAGGGTCGACCAACACAAGCACAGACTTTTGCAAGCTCTCTGTGAGGAACCACAGCCAGAGGTCCTCATCCTGGGCATTGCCTCAGCAGACGCTGAGTCCACACTTCAGGCACTGTCACCATGACAGCTGAGGAACCCCAAGTCAGACCCTGAGTCCCTTCATCCACCCTCCAGGCCTACCACAGCCAGGAATCATAGAGCTGTTATGGACTAGGCCAGACCATTCTTTAGCAGGCAGCCCAGAACTCTAACTTACCAATTTGTTTCAGTAAGTGTACAGTGAAAATTACCCTGAGTAAGTTGGCTAGGTTGACTACTAGGCTTTAAAACTGACAAAAATTTAGTCACAAAAATTATACAATGAAACACAAAGAACAGAATAAAGAACCCCTACAGAGCTCACTCTATCCAACCTAGACTTAATTATGCTGTTCCGAATATCCATAACAGTCTCAATAAACAAACCCCGTTAAAAAATGGTAAAAGTTGAACAAATGCTTACAGGTTGAAGTTAGAAGGGCAGAAAGAGAGAGATAGAGTTTAGCAGCCTGTTTCCATACAGCTAAGCTCCTAACTAGTTCTGGACTGAACTGCTCAGCTAGATATCTGACCACTTCCCTTTCATTATACAGGTCAGTTCTAAAACATGACCACTTTGGCCTGA
>NC_057738.1:38354426-38393426 GCF_004010195.1 Chiloscyllium plagiosum
TTAAACAAAGCTTGGCAGTTAACTGTCAGTCATTTTTCACTAGCACAATCTCCATGGCAACCCCTCTACGAATCAGTGGCTTTTTGTCAGCCAATCAGATATCTCCTCTTAAACAGAATAAATGTTGCTTTTCTTACGTTGATGTTTCTTGCAAAATATTCTGATGAATGCAAGCTTTGACAACAAGTCTATATTTTTTCCGACCTAGGTCAGAAGGCATGTTGTGTAGAGGACATATGAAGGCTACAGGGGAATGTAGAGAGGTTAAGGGAAAGGGCAAAGATGTGGTAAGTGGAAAGTAATGTGAGGAAATATGAAATGATCCACTTTGGCAGGAAGAATGAAAAAGGAAAAGATCTTTGAAGGAAGACACGAGGGGCAAATGTTTTGCACAGAGGGTGGTTCACGTGTGGAATGAACTTTCAGAGGAAGTGGTGGATGCAGGTACAGTTACACCAATCAAATGATATTTCGATTTGCCCATAAATAGAAAAAGTTTGGAGGGATATGGGTCAGGAGCAGGCAGATGGGACTAGTTTAGTTTGGGATTATGTTCGGCATAGACTGTTTTGTGCTGTATGACTCAATGAATCTATCTAAATTCTAAGATGCAGAGGCGTCACTGTGCAAGGATTGAAAATGGTCAACGTGCAAGTCCAACATGTAATTAGGAAATGGTATAGAATGTTTTGTTTATTGGGAATCAAATATGAAAACAGCAGATTATGCTTCAGTTATACAGAACATTGGTGAGACCACATCCAGAGTACCATTGACTGTATAGGATCACCTTATTTAAGAAAGGATGTAAATTAGTTGGAAGTGGTTCAGAGATGGTTTATACGGTGAATACCAGGTTGAGCTGCCTCATGAAGGATAGTTGTACAAGCTAGATTTGTACCTGCTGGAGTTTAGAAGTGTAAGAGATGACTTAATTGAAAGGGAAGTATCTGAGGGGTCTCGCTAGGGTTGATGTAGAGAAGATAGTTCTTCTTATGGGAGAATCTAGAACTAAGAGTTACTGTTTAATCACCCATTTCAGTCAGAGATTAGGATTTTTTTTCTTACAAAGGGCCTTCGGAAATTTCTTTCTCAAATAGTGCAAGCAGAATCTTTGAATATTTTTAAGACAGAGGGAGATAGATTCTTGATAAGCAAGAGGGTGAAAGATTGGGCGGCATGGTGGCTCAGAGGTTAGCACTGTTGCCTCACAGCACCAGGGTCCCAGATTTGATTCAAGCCTCGGGCAACTGTCTGTGTGGAGTTTGCACATTCTCCCCGTGTCTGCATGGGTTTCCTCTGAGTGCTCCGGTTTCTTCCCACAGTCCAAAGCTGCGCAGGTCAGGTGAATTGACCATGCTAAATTGCCCATAGTGTTAGGTGCATTAGTCGGAGGGAAATGGGTCTGGTTGGGTTACTCTTCGGAGGGTCGGTGTGGACTGGTTGAGCCGAAGGGCCTGTTTCCACACTGTAGGGAATCTAATTTCCACAAAAAAAATTATTGTAGGTAGGTGGGAATGTGGAGAAATTGGATCAGCCATGATCTTATTGAATGACAGAGCAAACTCGATGGGCTGAATGGCCTAGAATGTACTGCTTGAAAAGCACCGGATTCCTGATGAAGGGCTTATGCCCGAAATGTCCTTTTCCCTGCTCCTCGGATGCTGCCTGACCTGTTGTGCTTTTCCAGCACTACACTCTCGACTCTGGCTCTCCAGCATCTGCAGTCTTCACTTTCTCCGGGCTGAATGGCCTATTTCTGTTCCTACTTTATTTGCTTGTGCTTCCTTCATATCCACGTCATAGGAACTAGAAGGATTCAGTCAGGAATGTGGAGTTGGGGGATATCAGATCAGCCTCGATCCTATTGAATGGCAGAGAAAACTCGATGGGCTGAATGGCCTACTCCTGTTCCTACATCTTATGGACTCACTAACATCCCATTTGCAGCAATCTTAGGTGGTTACAAGATAATTGGCCGAAAGTGCTCTCAGTACTGAGCAAGCAATGGGCCACCCAATGAGGGCAAAAGCTTGGTCAATGAAGAAGGTTTGAAGGGGAATGTTTGACTCGGAGAGCAGTCTAACACAGAAGTAATGGATATGTGGAAGGCAGAACGAAGACATGAACTGTTTGGAAATGGAAGTAGGTACTCTTGACGATGGAGCGGTTATGTGTTTTTTGGTCTTGCCTCAGGATCAGATTGGATGTCAAGATTGTGAATGGTTTGGTTCAGCTTCAGACACCAGAGGGCGATAGAAGGTAAAAAGGGTTTGTGAACTCACCTCTGCTCTTTCTGAAAGTTTGTTGGCAGGAGTGGATTTAACCTTTGAAAAGATTAGGATAGCACTAACATTATTTCTTTCTCACCAGCTGTCTACCTTCCTGTAGTTATTGATATTCTGCCGACAGGCATCAAGACCCCAACAAAGAGGCTTTTACTCACAGGAGGGTTTGGACAGTAAATGAAGAACAGAGATGATCCTTTATCATGTGTGAACATAAATCTCAGGACACAGACACACACTGCACACAAACACCACATGCATACAACATAGATGCACACTGCATACATACAAACACTACATCCATACAAACACACAGACACACACCACATGCAGATGCACAGATAAACACAACTACATACACATCGCATTGCAGACACACATACCAATAAACACAAGCACGCACACACATACACACAGTATGCACACAAACAATCACACTACACACAAACACATACACACATCACATACACGGTCTCTCTCACACGTGCACACACACACACATCGCATAAACACACAGACACACACACACCTTTGTCTATCCTTCCCCTAGGTCTAAAGGCTTCAATTCCTAACCTGGGTGGTTCATCTTGCCCGTTCATTAATCCATTGAGTTGTAGGTATCATTCATTGAGCAGATTTTGGACAGGGGTTGCTGGATTTTTGGGTGCTGAGGGAATTGAGGGAAATGAGGGGCGTGTGGGATGATGGAACTGAGGCAGAAGCTCAGCAATGATCTTGTTGAATAGTGATGGTGAAGCAGAACATGGGGCGGGGGGGCTGCTGGACCACTCCAACTCCTGGTTCTTATCCACCCGATTCAGCTGTGAGATTGAAACTGGGACATTCACAACGTGCACAACATAACAATTGAACTTCTCATCCTTTATACTTTATCAACTCATCCAGAGAGAAAGCACTGAGTTATCAACCAGTGGATAAATATGTTTCTGGTGGAAAAGTAAGAATTTCCTCTCAGTGATAATAATTGAGGTTACCCATTAGAGCCGCCAGGTGCCATCTGACTTACGGAAATAATTTTTACATTTTGTGATTTGGGCAAAGAGTGAAAAACAGACAGAAAATTAGATGTTTTTTACTTGTGAGATCCTTCCTTCTGATCTTCTGGGTATTTTTGGACAGCCTATTAAACAATCCCGATTCACAGAACTCTGGTTGTTGTTCGAATGATGAGCTGTCTGACAATTCTCTGGGAAACAGCTCCAGCAGTGAGTATCCTTGTCAGATCCTTCTCAGATACCCAATCAGTGTTGAGAACACTCTTGAAATGTGGAGCTTATTCAAGGAACAGCCACTGTGGATCCGTGATAAGTAAATACCTATTAGGCAGGGAGGTAGTTCTCGAGAGAGGGAGCCATGGCTTACTAAAGAAGTTGAAGTTCTTGTCAAGAGGAAAAAGGAAGCTTATGTGAGGATGAGGCGTGAAAGCTCCGTTAAGGGGATTGAGGGTTATAAGTTGGCCAGAAAAGATCTAAAGAGAGAGCTAAGAGGAGCCAGGAGGGGACATGAGATGTTGTTGGTAGGTAGGATCAAGGAAAACAGTAAGGGCTTCTATTGGTATATCAGGAATAAAAGAATGACTAGAGTAAGATGAGGGACAATCAAAGATAGTAGTGGAAAGTTGTGTGTGGAATCTGAGGACAGAGGGGAAGCGCTTAATGAATACTTTTCGTCAGTATTCACATTGGAAAAGGGCAATGTTAGTGAGAATGTGGAGATATAGGCTCCAAGATTAGATGGGGTTGAGGTTGACAAAGTGGAGGTTATGGCAATTTTGGAAGATCTGAAAATAGATAAGACCCCTGGGCCGGATGGGATTTATCCTCAGATTCTCTGGGAAGCCTGGGAGGAGATTGCAGAGCCTTTGGTTTCGATCTTTATGTCATCATTGTTGACAGGAGTAGTGCCAGAAGACTGGAGGATAGCAAATATTCCCTTGTTTAAGAAGGGAAGTCAGGACAACCCTGGTAATTTTAAGTTAGTGAGCCTTACTTTGGTTGTGGGTAAGGTGTTGGAAAAGATTATAAGAGATAGGATTTATAATCATCTGGAAAGGAATAACTTGATTACTTCAGTAAGGCGCTTGACCTTACTGATCACCTGATGAAGGAGCATCACTCTGAAAGCTAGTGTGCTTCCAATTAAACCTGTTGGACTATAACCTGGTGTTGTGTGATTTTTAACCTTGTACACCCCAGTCCAACACCGGCATCTCCAAATCGCGTTTGATATTGTTACACATGATATGCTATTGCACAAAGAAAGGAATTTTGGGATTGAAGATGATTTAGCGGTTTGGATCAGAAATTGGCTAGCTGAAAGAAGACAGGGGGTGGTGGTTGGTGGGAAATATTCATCCTGGAGCTCAGCTAGCAGTGGTGTGCTGCAAGGATCTGTTTTGGGGCCACTGCTATTTGTCATTTTTATTAATGATCTGGATGTGGGCGTAGAAGAATGGATTAGTAAATTTGCAGATGACACTAAGGTAGGCAGAGTTGTGGATACCATGAAAAGAGCTGACAATAAGCCAAGAAACGTGCCTTCAGGCTGCACAACCATTGATCAAAAGTTCAGATTCCATGACTAGGATCTTCTCAAATATCACATTTTATTTTTGCCAAATGAAAGTAAAGCAGAATGGAATATACTCTTCAACTTTCCCCACTGAAAAGTTGGGAGAAATCGACAAGCAAGAGAGAGACGCTTTTATACTTCGTACAGAGCCTTGAATTCTCAAGCAACTCTTGTTGCAGCAATATTAATGAGACAATGATGTACAAATACATTTCACAATGTATTGGCTAGCTCAGTTGGCCAGACAGCAGTGTATACTGAGGCTAATAGCATGAGTTCAATTCCCTTACCAGCTGAAGTTACGATGAAAGATTTTCCTTTTCAACCTTGACCCTCATCTGAACTATGGTGACCTCAGGTTAACCCCTAGTTGTTTCTCTAATGAGAGAGCAGGTGATGGTGACTTCACTTTTACTCCCATTTTGCACTATGTTACAGGTTCCACGAATCCAAAACCTCCCAACAGGTATGGGAAAAGATCCAATATTGGCCATAAATGACTGACATAAGAATATTGACTTCAGCAACAGGAGAAAGCCACTTGATTCTCGAGCCTACATTGCTATTCACAAGGACCACAGCTAACCTAGTTGTGACCTTAACTCTATTTTCCCAATAACCCTTCACTCCCTTGTCAATTGCACATCAGTCTCACTCAAACCTGAAAGTATTCAGTAACCTCTGCAGTCTCTGCAGGCCTCTGGGGTCATAAATTCTAAAGACCAACATCCCTCTGAGATAGAAATACCACTCCAGCTCCAGCTTAAACAGAAGACTGTTTATTTTAAAACTGTGCGCCATCAGTTCTGAATTCTCTGATGCTGGTGAAGCATCCTGTCAGCAATTACCCTGTCAAACAGAATCTTAGTTTCAACAAGATCACCTCTCATTTTTCTAAACTCCAAAGAACATCAGTCTAACCTGCTCAACTCTCCCTCATAAGACAAGCCCTTCATCTTAGGAATCAGCTGACAGAAACTCCTCTGTGCGGCTTCTAATGCATGTGTATCCCTAACATTGCATTTTTACATAAATAATGTAAAAAGGATCTAAATTTAGGATGAGGAAGTCCAAACAATAAATATGTCTAGGTCCTATTTGCATGTTCCACTGCCAATTGGATCTCACTTTGTTCCTTATTCTCTCCCCATTAAATGAATTAATGCATAAATATATTTTATGAAAAGGTTTACATGAATTCCATTAGAGTTCCCAGCTCCTGTAATTCTAAACTCAAGAGGATACCAGAAGAGTCAGCATTGTTAAATGTTTGTGTTTTAACTTCTGGACAAATCCATGTGTCACTAGATGTACTATGAAGGGGAAACCACACGATACAGTGCAAGTACATAAAGATCCAGGCAACATTCCCTCTTGGGTTGTGATATTTCCACAAGAGACAACTAATATTTTTGCCACACAGGTGCCAGGTGGTGACCATCTCCAACAAGGGAAAATCTAACCGTTCCTCTTGACATTCAAAGACATTAACGTTACTGAATCTCTGACCATCAATATATTACCTCTGCTCAGAAACCGAACTGGACTAGAAATAGAGTAGGTCAGAGGCTGGCATTTCTGTGATGAGTAACTCACCTCCTGCACCCCACCCCCAAGGCTAAATCAGGAGCATACTACAACACGTGCCCACTTGCCGAGATGAGTATCGTTTTAACAATGCTCAAGAAACGCTCATCAAGTGGTCATCAGGAAGGAGCGGCACTCCGAAAGCTAGTGCTTCCAAATAAACCTGTTGGACTATAACCTGGTGTTGTGTGATTTTTAACTTTGTCCACCCCAGTCCCACACCGGCATCTCCAACTCAAGAAACTTGATACAGCACATGACAAAGGGGACTTGTTTGATCTGCATCCTATTCATCATTTTAAAGATTCACTTCCTCCATACAGTGGCAGCAGTTTGTTCCATCTATAAGCTCCTTCAGTAGTATCTTTGAAATCCATGATCTTAATCATCCAGAAGGACAAGGGCGGCAGCAGGTACATGGGGATACCACCACCTGGAATGGGCTCTGTAAGACACACATCATCCTGACTTGGAATGATCCTGTCATTCCTTAATTGTCACTGGCTCAAAGCTCTGGAACTCTGTCCCTAATAACACCAGGGGTGTATCCACACAGCACAGAAGGCAATGATTAAAGAAGGTGGCTGTTCAAGGGCAAATGGAGGAGGCTGTAAATGCGATCCCACCAGCAATATCCATATCCTCTAAATAAATAAAGTAAAACATGTGCTGTGTGTCTTTATCAATGTACTCTTCCTTCCCTTCATTGATTTGATTCTCTGATTGAAAAATGTGCAGATTCGAGGAGGGGATTAGTTCGCGCAGAAAGCTGGTCTGTGACGTAGAGTGACACCAACAGCATGGGTTCAATTCCCACACTGGCTGAGGTTACCATGAAGGACTGTCCTTCTCAACCTCTCGCCTCGCCTGAGGCACGGTGACGATCAGGTTAAACTACCACCAGTCGTCTCTCACTCAAGAGAGAACAGCCCTATGGTCTGGTGAGACTGTGGCTGTTTTATTGTTGATTTGAGATTGCCAGGCATTCTTGGAGAGTTCTGTCGCATAACTATCTTCTTCAGGATGATCCAATTCCAGTTGACACGTAGTTGCAGATTTTATTGGCAATCTGTTCACCTGTGATGCTGGGAAGTATATTTTAGGAACGGAGGCATCTTTACTTAAAACTGCCTATAAAACTCGTGCATTCCTGAAAAAAGCTCAGCTCCCCATTTAATGTTGGTCAGGGAAGAAAATTGCTTTTGATAATTTTAACGTTAGATTTTCTTGGAAGCCAAGCTGTTGCCATTGCCTGGTTGCAATTGGAAAATGACTCTTCTTTCAGGGTGAGTGATGCTGAGACAGTAGCTAAAGTGCACTTGGGACCTCCCATGTACTGTCCAGAAACATGTTGATGTGAGCTTTATCCTGACAAACTCACAAACCCATTGTGTAAATTGGATCTAGTGCTCTTCCTATCACAAGGAGAGGTGCAATATTTATTTTAACTAATGCTACTATTAATGTTTCAACATGTTATGACATTTGTCTTTCCCAATCACCTGAAGGAATATAGGAAACAGGACTTAGGAGAAAGAATAGACCATTCGGCCCTTTGAGCTGCCTTCCCGTTCAATAATATCATGTCTGATCTGATTGTGGCCTCAACTCCATGTTCTTGTCTGTTCCCCATTCTTGACTCCCCTTGTGATTAGCTTCAGTCCAGCTTATGTCCGAAACGTCGATTCTCCTGCTCCTTGGATGCTGCCTGACCTGCTGCAACACATTTTTAAGTTCAGTCCAGTCCCAGTAAAATGAAGGAATTGATAACATGACGAGATACAGGTTAGGAACAGTAGTTGGCTACTAGGCACTTTGAGACTTATCCAGCATTCAGGATAATCCCAGCTGATCTGGTAGTGATCTTAAATCCACTTTCCTGCCTGTCCCTCATACCTCTCGACTCCCTTGTCAATCAACTGCAATCAATGTGTTTTAAAAGGGTTATGTCACCCAACTGTTCTGCTCTCTGTAGTGTGTGGTAAGAGTTGGATACATTGGCTCATTACTCCCGTGAATAGCTGATGTACACATTCCTCCTGCCCCTGTTCACCAACGCACCACCAAACGTACCTGGAGAGCCCAGGACATTGGTTCCTCTTCCTGGATGAAGTCCCGAGCCCATCGAGGGGATACAGTCTCAGAACAAGAGGGAAGCTATTCGGAATGAAGATGAGGAGGAGGCTCAAGGTGCTTGGTAACCGGGTTAGGGGCATGTGACGGGGTTTCTTTTTCACCCTGTTGTTGGTGGGTGTCTGGAATTTGAGGGTCGAGGTAGAAACCTTCAATTCATTTAACAGCCACTTGGGTTTGCCCCAAACCGCTGTAATCTGCAGGGTGACAGACCAGGAGCTGGAGGGTGACAGACCAGGAGCTGGAGAGTGGGATTAGAATGGGTGGCTTGCACAGACAGGATGGTGCTGTGCCGTGACTTTTCTGTGGTTCCACGGTGGTGAATCTTTGGACACGTCTCTGCCAATGGGCTGCGGAAGTTCAATCACTGAGTGTATCCAAGACAGATAATGATAGAATTGCAGATCTCTGTTTTTCCCTTTCTCAATTTACAGGATGAGGACATCTCTGGCAAGGCCAGATTAACTATCGCTAATTATCCAGCGGGCAGATAAGAGTTAACCACATTGCTGTGGGTCTGGAGTCACATGTAGGCCAGACCAGGTAAGGATGGCAGTTTCCTTCCCTAAAGGACATTAGTGAACCAGATGGGTTTTTCCTAACAATCACTAAGATTCTTAATTCTAGATATTTTTTATTGAATTCAAATTCCACCATCTGCCATGGCAGGATTTGAACTCAGGTCCCCAGAATGTTACCTGGGTCTCTGGATTAACCGTTTAGCTAGAACACTACGAGGTCGTCGCTTCCCCTTAAGACAGTAATGATATGGAGGGTTATGGAGATAGCACAGGACTATGGCACTGAGTTAATGGCTAGCCATGATCTAGAATGGTAGTGCAACCTTTTTTTTTATTAGATTAGGTTCCCTAAAGTGTGGAAACAAGCCCTTCAGCCCAGCCAGTCCACACTGACCTTCCGAAGAGTGATCCACCCAGACCCATTTTCCATCTGAATGATGCACCTAACACTATGGGAATTTAGCATGGCCAATTTATCTCATCTGCACATCTTTGGACTGTGGGAGGAAACCGGAACACCTGGAGGAAACCCACGCAGACACAGGGAGAATGTGCAAACTGCACACAGACAGTCGCCCAAGGCTGGAATCGAACCTGGGTCCCTGGTGCTGTGAGGCAGCAGTGCTAACCACTGAGCCACTGTGCCAATCTTTGAAGGGTTGAATGGCCTATCTCTTCTCTTGTGTATCAGAAAGCTGTGCATTCAAGTCCTTTCCCAAGACTTAGGCAGAAAGGAAATCTCGGTTGACTTTCGAATACAGCGCTGAGGGAATGCCGCACAGTCACAAATGCTGGCTTTCAGATTAGGTGTCAAACTGAGGCTCCTTCTGTGCAGGGTAGGGTTGGGTGTAAAGGGTCCCCGGACACTGTCCTAAAGGAGGGCAGAGGAGTTGAAGCCAATAATGTAACTCTTGTCCAACAGATTATCACACAGCTGTTGTGGGACCGAGCTGTGTATGGATTGGTTGTCACCTCCACGACATTGCAACAGTCACCACAGCTCACAAAGCGACGCTCCAAGAAATTGCTGGAGAAATTCAGCAGGTCTGGCAGCATCTGTGGAGAGAGAAAGCGGGGTTAAGGCGTCATGAAGCGAGCTGTTCAGGTTCTAAAATTATTCCAACTCGACAGAGAGGTCTCCAACGTCCCCAGTTATTTGTGTTTTTTTTTCGTATGAAGTGTTTCAGGATCATCCTGAGAGGTGTTATGTAAATGCAAGTTTGAACTACAATGTCTTTTATCCATCAGAAGAGCAGTAGACAGGGCTGTAGAGGGCGCTGGTGTAGTATCAAGGAACAAATCTTGGTCTCTGAAGAAGAAAAGGCTTTGATTTAGTTTTAGGGGGAAAAAAAGCTTGTGAGAGCATTGAGTGGCGTTTCTCGCTGGTAACTCTGTGCACGTTCAGACCACTAGAGTCTCAGTCCCAACTATACAGCCACTGTGCTGACGATGGAGTTCCATCTCCCTGTACTGGACCTACAGAACTAACCACATATCTCCACACTGACAAAGTAGTCTGGGTGAAGAAAGAAGCAAACCGTTATTTACTGGATCCCAGCGAGGATTTTAATTTTTAAAATCACCACCAAAGCAGGTAATACATAATTTAATTCTTACACATTTGTTTTTTTTTAAAAAGAATGCTAATTGTTGGGCTTTCATCTAGAACTTTGTAAAATGCAACGGTGCACTTAATGATTTCCAGTAATAAATTAGATGTGAATCTTGACCGTTAGTTTCTGACTGTCTTTTTACAATCGGACACGTCTTTACTTCATCGACAGCAGACACATTTTGTAAAATCGCTTCCAAACATTTAATGCTCTCTGCAAGTTTTTAGTCCTCTCACTTTGCTGACCAAATTTATCCTCAGCCTTTTCTAGAGTGTAATCAACTGCTTTAAGAGGTCCCCCTTTCTCCGATAGGGAGTGCGGTGTGGAAAGAGCAGTTCAGTAGGAAAGTGATTCTCTATTGTTGGAAGTCTTTAGGGAAGATTTTGTAGGTTTAAAAAGACATAATATCCAACAATAATCGATGCTCGTATTTACAGAACAATTAGTTATCGTGCTGTTATTTTTCCTCTGAAATGCAGACATGTTTAGAAACATCATAAATATATCTTGTTGTGGACAAGGAACCGAAGTGCTAACAGGGTGTTTGGGCAGAGAATATATTCTGGGGGGTGATGTCTAATACACACATCCTCTTCAATGGGATGTTGGTAGTGATTGCTTCCAGAAAAGATGGCCAACTTTACAAAATTAATTTCAATTTCAGACAAAAAAAGAATGCAACACTTTTCCAACTGCACCCTGCCCATCTCTCATCCTTCACAACTTTGCCGACAGATAAGAGACTTTTCACAATCTTGTCTTTTTGTAAGCAAAAGATAACTTCAATGGGTTTGGTGTGGAATTTGCTGGAGTTGACACAATTTTAGAATGTACTGTACAAAACTCGAACTCAAAGCTTGAATGTCTGAGCACAAATGTGTGGTTCCCACAATGATGGCACTTAGCTACATTGGGGCTGGGAGTTCGAGATAATTGTGACTCTTGTTGGTGCTGTTTTATAAGTTTTGGAAATACTAACAGCAAGATTAACAATTCTATATGAACAGCTATTAATACATATTCATTCAGTAACATATGGACTAATGGCAAGAAAGTTCTGCTGTGTACATTTAACACAAAGAATTTATACATTTATGGTAGGGCCAATTCAATAATATTCTATACACATGATTAATGTTTGCAAACCTAATGTTTCAAAACAGTTTCATTTTGGAATATCTTGTCAAATCATTACAATCGCATTACCAGAATTTCTCTGATAGAACAAGCGACTTAATTTAATTTACCTTCCAAAGCGATAGCTAGCCGAAGACAAAAGAGATTCTGGGACTATGGGGAACTGGGAGTATTTGAGCTGCACTGGCAGGGAGCTAGCAAACACACAATGGGCCAAATAGCCTCTTGTGTACTGTAACCATGCTACCATTCTGTAACCCAGTCTTTGTGAATTGTTATAAAACAAGGAACTGTGAATGTTGAAGATTTGAAACATAAAGAGAAATTGCCAGATAAACTTAGCAGCTTTGGCAGCATCTGTGGAGAAAATGCAGAGTCAGTGTTTCAAATCCATAAGATATAGGGGCTGAATTAGGCCACTTGGTCCATCGAGTCTCATCTGCTCTTCGGTCATGACTGCTATGTCTTTCAACTCCACTCTCATTTCTTCTCTCTGTAACCCTTGATCCAGTCACTAATCAAAAACCTATCTATCTCTATCTTAAAGACACTCATTGACTTGTCTCCATATCCTTCTACAGCAATGAGTTCCATAGAGTCCATTCACCCAGCTTCTGAACTCTTGTTTTTGTCTTTGTGGAGTATCCCCATAGGATGGAAGCAACCTTCAACCTTCCGGAGTCCAAACCAACCTTCCGAAGAGCATCCCACCCAGAACTAGCCCTCTACCCTATCTTTGTAACGTGCATTACCCATGGTTAATCACCCAGCCTACAGATTCCCAGACACTACAGACAATGTAGCATTGCCAAGCCACCTAACCTGTACATCCTTGGATTGTTAGTGGTATGCGTGTAAAGTGGCCATTCCTTCATCAATGGGTCAGCATTGTAAGTATTCCTTTATTGGGCAAAGCAGCTGGTTCAACAGAGCAAAAAGATTCCCAGTTGACAAATAGAGATGGAAAAATATGCAAAAGTATATTGATGCATTGATGTGAAGTAATATCCTAGAAATATATTTTAATCACTTGAACTTGCATTGACAAGGCTTTAGTAACCTAATTATACTGAACTTTGAGAAACAGCTGAATCATTGAATTGTAATTTAAACTTGTAACGTTTATAATATTGCAAATGTTTCCCCAAATTGATGCTCTACTCCCTACAAGATCTGGGACTAACTTTCCTAACCTTCCATAACAGGCACCGTGGTACAGTCATAAGTTCAATTTTTCCAAGAAAAATGTTTTTCATTAAATTGCTTTTAGAACAAAGCAGCTATTAAACGAACAGAATGTGTGCTTTATTTCAGATTAATTGCCAAATAATCTGGCAATGGACAGTTTGTGTATACGCACCACTCTTTATTTGAATCACTGATCTTTCAGAACTCCACACTGCAGGCACATGTTAAAATTATTCGGGTGTATGTAACTTCTGAAGTGACTGATGATTCAAACAAATGTTACAAAAATTGTGTTCTGGGCTGATGACTTGCTTATTGATGCTGTCGATGGAATATGATCAGGGTTGGAATAAGGGCATTAGGAGGAGGGTGTGTGCTAGGATAGAGTCAACAAGACTTTAAAAAAACAAGCACCTCACAGAAATGTGATCAATCTGCTTGGGAAGCTATCCACAGTTCTGATGGAATTTTAATTAGGATTGTTGTGAAGCAGAGGATGAGAAACATCTTGGTGAATTATCGTGTGCGATAACATGTCATTATTATTGCCATGTATTTCAACAATGTGCGAGCACAAGAGGCTGGTTATGTGTTGGGAGTGAATTTGTACAATTCACCAAAGATTACTAGCAAGTGCTTTCTAATCAACGAGGTGGGAGGATATGATTTGGAACTTTATGATGCTTCTGTGTGTATGGCTATGTCCATCTGTAGTCTGTTTCTGTAGTGTGTGCCTGTAAGTGTGTGCATGTCATTGGGTCTCAGTGTGTATCTGAAATGTGAATGTCTCTCTGTGTGTGCCAGTCGTGCATGTTTGCAGTGTGCTTCTGTGCTTATTTATGTGTAAACGTTTGTGTGTGTATTTCTATGTGTGTGCGTGTGGTTTGTGTATGTTCTTGTATGTATAAGTGCATGTGTTTATACACTTGTGTCCCTACGTGCGTGCCAGTGTGTGTCAGTGTATGTCCACAGTTTGTGTCTATGTATGTGTGTGTCTGTGTGTGCGCATGTGTGTCTGTGGGTTGTGTCTATGTGCGTGTCTGTGAGCATGTATGTCTGTGTATGTGGTGCGTGTGTGTCATTATTTTTGTGATACTGAAATACAATTGTGCCAAGTAAACAACAAAATATGTTTGTTTGGTTTCAACCTTTTCCATTTAGTTTGTCAGAAGAGATAGCACAGAAATTTGTAAATATATATCCATAGTTTAATTTTGGTAGCGCAAAGCTTTTTCCTGTTCCTTTCTTAAGATAGGGTTTGGGTCACCTAGCTGACTGTGGTAACGTTTAACCTGCCGAAAGTAATGACATTTTCCAAATGTTAGAAAATAAATCAGTGGGGCAGATTGAACAGTAAAGAGGCAGCGTAGGGCATGTCCTTTCCTTTCAACCTTTTCCTGCCCATTCTTCAATTCAACCTTGCTTTATGTCACACCTTGATGGAAGTGCAAAGTGGTGATGGGAGGCTGAGGGCAAGGGAACATCCTGGACTTCATGTACCCACATGTACCCCATTGAACATTGCAGCTTGAGGATTGAAAACGACAATGAAGAAGAACACGAGGAAGAAGGTGAGTTAAGAGTTAAATCAGGTGTGCAAAGAGAAATTCAGAGAGGGAGAGAAAATTGGAATGTGGGGAAAATGAAAAAGTCAAACAGGAAAATAAGAAAAAAGGGAAAGAAAATTAAAAGTTGACATCTTTAAAACCTTGAAAACAATTTGTGACAGGGAAGAGAATGAGATTTAGCAGGTTGATTGGCACGATATTGAAAGCTATTATGTTGTTTAAAAGACACCTTTGCTGCTGAGTTCCAACCTTAAATTGTGTATGGAAAGTTACTGTGAACAATAATGGGAAGGTTGAACATATGATGCTTGTCTGAAACAAATGGTGAACAGACAGAAGTCAATTGGCATGTTATGGGAATT
Organism: Chiloscyllium plagiosum; assembly: GCF_004010195.1. Classification (NCBI taxonomy): domain Eukaryota; kingdom Metazoa; phylum Chordata; class Chondrichthyes; order Orectolobiformes; family Hemiscylliidae; genus Chiloscyllium; species Chiloscyllium plagiosum. The sequence goes on from NC_057738.1 coordinate 38,369,416, forward strand.
TGTAAATCACTGCCCTCCTTTCAGTTTCCTGGACCTGGTGGTGGATTCACGGTGAATAAATGTATGCTGTCAAAGTCCCATTCCTTTTGTAGCAAGAGTTGGCTGAAGCGTTTGCATTTCAATGGTCTTTGCCTATTTTTTGGTTCAAACGTTAAACATATTTAGCTGCGAGTTTCCAGTCAGCTAGTCTGGGTTCAGCATTCTTCTTTATGTGGGTAAGCTTCCAGAGGACAATAGGGCTACTCTCTCATTAGAGAGAGAGAGAGAGAGAGAGAGATATGACTGGTGATGGATTAACCATGGGGGTCACCACGCCTTAGGCAAGGGAGAGATTGACAAGGTGGAGGCCTTCACAGTAACTTCAGCCAGTGCACTTACTTGACAAATGCACCGATGGTTAACCCCTTTCCAGAGATGTTATCACCAGGCATAACAATTTCCCTCAGGTTCCTCCTGATGGCTGAAGTTTGATTCAATCAAATCTACTCAGCCAAGAGCTGACAGGGCTTTCCATGCAACTACTGGCAACTCCATGCCCTAGTGTAACAAACGCCAGGAATGCCACATTAACATCCTGAGACATTAACATGCAACCTTTCCAATTCTGTCCGCTCCATGTCGGGACTTGTTTGGATTCTTGGCCGTAAATGGAGTTAGGAGGAGAAGCAAAGGAAATTTTTATCCATTCAGCAGGGAGCAGGAAGGAATTAACAAGACAACAAAAATAATGGGGACAGCTGGATCTCTGCAGTGTAGCTTTGCTAATAACAAGACAAGGCTAAAGAGTGTGGGTGTAACTATAAACAGCACTTGTTACTGCACACTGTGAAAATTTCAGTCGTCTTTCTGGTAAGTGGTAAGGGGCTGTATTCTATAGGTGCATGGAATCTACTAATGCCCCATTGTGCTTAAGCAACTGAATACATATCAGCATTTTGGTAGCTTCAGTACAGTTCCCATTGTCATAGACAGAATTTTAAACTATTTAGCTATCAGATTTCTATCACACCCTGAGTGTCTTGCCACATAACAATAAATTAAATTATAAAGTAAAATGATTGGGAATGATTACAAAGCTATAATTTACTTGAATTCATCTGCTCACTATCATCAGCTGAACTGAATTACTCCACTGTAGCTCACTACTGGTCACTTATTCCATAATGTACAGATACTACACAGCTCCTTTGTCAGGTGAAGTCTTCATGTGATGAAAGAGCGGCGCTTGGAAAGCTTGTGATTTCAAAGAAACCTGTTGGACGATAACCTGGTGTCGTGTGACTTCTGACTGTCCAGCCCAGTCAAACACCAGCATCTCCACATCTTTTAAAATGTAGAGAGAGCCTCTGTTCAGAGCGACCTGTAAAGTCTTTGACACAAACAACAGTGAATAGTGTGCCAAGTTTGTGCAACACTTACGGTTTTATATCAGGTCCTCGACACTCTCAGTGCTTTGCCTTTATGTTGTGCTAAACTCTTCCTCTGGTGTGGCGCTAGTGTGGACTGAGGTATAATGTGGCAGCTAATAGTGCTTCATGTCATGTGTGTGAAAAGGTGCAGCAATTTAAAGTGAGGGGCAGCTGCAACAAATAGTTACCCAGCCCTCTACCAGTTCCAAATGCCTTGCCTTTCTCTTCCCAGGTAACCCTTTAGCCATTTACTGCACAAAAGCATTTGAAACTGAAGATTGCAGCCTCAAATCTAGCCAAAAACATTAGTAGATGCCTACTGCAGCAAAAGACGACCCAGTAAAATTATGAACAGCACTATTGCTTCTTCTCTGAATCAATAACATTTTGGAGATTCATAATGAAGTGGTCCCAAACACAGGGAAATGGGGCTAGTTTAATTGTGAAAACTGGGCTGCATGGGGAAGTTGGGCTGAAGGGCCTGTTTCCATGCTGTAGACCTCTATGCCTGTACAGGTTCAGGAAACAACGGGAGGAGAAGTTTTCTTTTCTGCATTATTTTTAAGCAGCAGATCAACTTTTGCCTGGTTGTCCAGGAACCAAATGTCCACCCTACCTCAGTGACTCACAGTGTTGGTAGATTTACCAGTCACTTGACAGATGAGTATTCAGCAAGGAAACTGGTTGTTCATTATCTACACGTTGTCATTTCAAATGTGACACTAAACCAACTCTCCATCTGCAGATCTGATTGCAGCTATTCCACATGAAGTCTTCGGTTAATAGGTGGAGACGCTGGCTGCGCTGCTGGTCTTTGACAGAAGTGGCTGTTCTCCTGAAATGTTGAGATTGCTTGTGGACAGAGCCTTTTCCATTCTGATGTGTCCAGGGTTGTATTTCCCCTGCTATAATGGGGTTGAATTCACAGGATCTGAGATCGGCTGTTAGATTGTACTTGATTGGGACATTCTGTGATTGTCCATGCTCGGTTTCCATGCTCGGTGGACTCTGGAATATCATAGGTAGGTGAGAATCCTACATGTGAACCACATGGACAACCCAATGAAGTTGAGAGCTGATAAGCAAGCACTTAAATCTGAGATAGGTAAAGCCTTGTTCAGCAAAGATATTAAGGGATATAGGTGAAAGGCAAGTACATGGGGTTGCCCATGATCTTTTTGAATGATGGACGGGCTGAATGGCCTGCTCCTGATCCCATGTTACTGTGTCCCTAAGTAGGTGGGGAATTATATTGTAAAAGACGATTAGTGCTTGAAACGGTTAACTGAGGTTATGAGATAAGCTCCACCAATCATTAGAGAAAGGACTGTTTTGTCTTTCAGTTGTGTAACCAGACTGTTTGATGGCAGGAGTATAAATGTACTCTTAGGTCTAGCCTGATGTCTTGCACAATGTCATTGGGTCACAGTGCGGGATCTCCCTCCTTAGGGGCATTGTGGGTCTACCTACAGCACATGGACTGTAGTGATTCAAGAAGGCAGCTCACCATCACCTTCTCAAGGGCAATTAGGGACGTGCAATGAGTGTTGGCCCAGCCAGTGACACCCACATTCTGTGAGTGAATTAAAAACAAGTTTATCACAGCTACCACAAAGTGGTGTGAGAACAACTGCCTTTTATCTTTATTCTGAGGCAAGCTCCATGCTCTCTCCAAATAACCTGCCAAACGCCGAGTTTGCGATGGGTAATTTTCACCGTGGGATGTATTAAAATTGAGCTTCCTGATGGCCCAGTTGGATTTCTGGGAAGGTGCTAACAATAGCAGCTCTGAGCAGTAGGGGGCATGACCCCTGGTCTGTGTTGGGCTTTAAGCTTGGACAGCAAAGGAAAAAGACGTGCATTTATATCGCACTTTTCATAACCACTGGATGTCTCAAATCACTTTGCAGCCAATTAATTACTGTTGAGGTGCAGTCACTTGTTCTAGTGCAAGAAAGCTGACAGCGAAATTTTGCAAAGTGAACTCTGACAACCAACATAGAGTCATAGAGTCATACAGCACAGAAACTGATTGTCCAACCAGTCCGTGCTGACCATAATCCCAAACTAAACTTGTCCCATTGCCATGCACTTGGCCCAAAGACTTGGTCCAAGTCTTTCCTATTCATGTACTTATCTAACTGTTGTAATTATACCTGTATCCATCACTTTCTCTGGGCGTTCGTTCCACACACAAATCACTCGCTGCGAAACCTTTTTTAAGTCTTTCACCTCTCACCTTAAATATATTGTCCCTAGTGTTGAAATCCCCAACCCTAGGGGAAAGACACCTATCATTCCCCTTATCTATACCCCACATGATTTTATAAACCTCAACCTCCTACACTCAAGTGTACAAAGTCCCAGCCTATCCAGCCTCTCCTTATAACTCAAACCCTCCATTCCCAACAATATCCTCACAAATCTTCTCTGAATCCTCTCCAATTTAATCATATCCATCTTATCACAGGGCGACCAGAACTGCTCCATAGTACTCCTCACCAATGTCCTGTACAAACTCGACATAGCATTACAACCCCTGTGTTCAAAAGTCTGATCAATAAAGATGATAATGGGCAGATAACCTCTTTTTTAATGTGATACTTTTTGAGGGATTGTAATAGACTTGGGATGATACCACCATCACCTTCAAATTAGTGCCACGTGATTTGTTTGCCTGCATCTTAGAGGGTGGAGAGGGACTTTGGTTTAATTGCCATCTGAAAGTTGGTTTCAGTGTCTCTAAACTAGAAAAGGGAAACCTGGCCAAACTCCTCACTTTGCAAGTTAAAGATTGAGGACGGATAGAAGTGTAAGTTGAGAGCAGAGTACATGCATAAAGAAATAACAAAGGGGATGTCTGATGATCAAATTTTAGCCAAAATGCAAGATTATGTATTGTCAGATCATTTTATTTCAGAAAGAAGGAGGTGGGGGGGGTGGGGGGGTGGAGAAATGTGATTTAGTTGCATAAAATTGAGGGCTGACCTGGGTAGAGTGGATAGGAAGGACTCATTTCTATAGCAGAAAAGTCAATAGCCCCAGACTTATAACAAAAGGCAGGGTGCTTTTGTGGGGCTGGAGATTTTATTTTCAGGCAGTGGATGGTGAGGATCTGAAGCTTCCTTCCTGAAAGGATGTCAGAGACAGAAATACTCATCACAGTCAAACAACAATTGGATATGTACTTAAAGTGCTTTTAGATTTTTTAGATTACATTACAGTGTGGAAACAGGCCCTTCGGCCCAACAAGTTCACACCGACCCGCCGAAGCGCAACCCACCCATACCCCTACATTTACCCCTTACCTAACACTGCGGGCAATGTAGCATGGCCAATTCACCTGACCTGCACATCTTTGGACTGGGGGAGGAAACCGGAGCACCCGGAGGAAACCCACGCAGACACGGGGAGAATATGCAAACTCCACACAGTCAGTCGCCTGAGGCGGGAATTGAACCCGGGTCTCCGGCGCTGTGAGGCAGCAGTGCTAACCACTGTGCCACTGTGCCGCCCTAAGGCTTGGAAAGTGGAATTTGTCTCACACGCACATGCACACACACACATGCACACACACGTGCGCACACACCCGCATGCACGCACACACACAAGCACGCATGCGCATGCATACACACACGCACGCACACACACGTGCACACACACAGACACACGCACACACACAGACAGACACACGCACATGCACGCACACACACACACACACACACGCACACACACATGCACAATTTTGTCGGGGAAGGATCAGGACATGAAAATGTTTGAGGACCCTGGGTCTATACTCGATGGACTTGAGAAGGATGAGAATGGATGTGACTGAAATGTACAGAATATTGAATGGATGTAGGTTTGTTCGCCGAGCTGGAAGGTTCATTTCCAGATGTTTCATCACCCTACTAGGTAATATCTTCAGTGGGTCTCCAGGAATAGAAAGCAGGAATCACATACAGTGCTTCGCCTGGAGGCCCACTGAAAATGTTACCTAGTAGGGTGAGGAAATGTCAGGAAATGAGCCTTCCAGCTCAGCGAGCAAACCTACATCCAGAACCTCAACCTGAGCTCCAAATCTTCTCAAAACTCACTAAGAATACTGGACAGAGTGAATGTTGGGAAGATGCTTCCATTGGCAGGAGAGACAAGGATCTGAGGGCATAGCTCTTGTATAGTAAGGGAAAGACTCTTTAGGATGGAGATAAGGAGAAACCAGAGATTTGTGAATCTGTGGAATTCATTGCTTTTAGAAGACTGTGGAGGCCAGGTCATTGAGATAGATAAGTACTTGATTACCAAGGGGATCAAAGGTTACAGGGAGGAAGATGGGTTGAAAAACCTATTGGCCACGAACGAATGGCTGAGCAGACTCGATGGGTTGAATGGTCTAGTTTCTGCTCCTATGTCTTATGGTCTTGTAAAAACCTGCAGAGAAAGTACAAAGAAATGTAGCATCTGTTGAGGCTGAATCCTTCATGCCTATTCAGAATATTTTCAAGGTGGGTAGTTGCTATTCTGTTGGTGAAGAACGTCATTGGAGCTAATGTTTACTTAATCTTGGATATATTTGCAGAGTATAACATTATAAGCATGCGCCTTCTAATGCAACTATACCATGGGCTGTATAATTGTCACTTTATACATATTTTCAATGAATCTGCTCAAACATCCTGCTGACACATCCTGCAATGACATCCAGCTGCAGCTGGTGGGACTTAAACCTGAACCTTCTCGTCCAAAGAAAGGGACAATACCACTACTGTGCCTCTTTATGTTCTTTTCTGATCCTGATTTCTACTGCTCCCGCTTCAGGTGTAAACCTTGCTCTGTATTCTTGAGCAGCCTGGACATTGGACTGGAGCCAGTCTTGGTTAACGGTTACCCCATGTTGAGCTTCTCATCATGGGCAGGTGGCAGAATGATGAGGGGGTCACCTTGCCCATCAGCTGGAGGATTAGGTACCCAAGGGCTGCCAGCCTGAAACCCAGCAGCAGCAGCAATGACTGAGTGTGGCTGAGGGGGAGCTGAGCACTGACTGTGGATAGGTGGCTCATGGATTTGGCACGCCCTCACCCTCTGGGCCAGCCCTCCTGCTTTTGTTGGGACTATCAAAATTCTTCACCAACCTACAACCAGCTTAAGTGTTTCTTTTTAATAATTATTTATTAATCAAACTGTTAAGATACACCTCTGAGGGCAGGTGAGACTTGAACCTGTAACTTCTGGGCCAGAGGTAAGGACACTATCACTGTGCAACAGGAACCCTTATTGTTGCTTTGTGTAGATGTTTTCTGATCAACCTGCTCAGAGATGTTGTGACTCACCTCTGGGGGAGGTGGGATTTAACCTCTGCCTCCTGGCTTAGAGATGGGGACACCAGCAAGGAACCCTTAATATAAATTCGATTCCCTTTGGCCCAACCAGTCCACATCAACCCTCCCAAGAGTAACCCACCGAGACCCCTCTGACTACTGCACCAAACATTATGGGCAATTTACCATAGCCAATTCTCCTGGCCTGTACATCTTTGGACTGTGGGAGGAAATTGGAGCACCCGGAGGAAGCCCACACAGACACAGGGAGAATGTGCAAACTCCACACAGGCAGTCGCCCGAGGCTGGAATTGAACCTGGGACCCTGGTGCTATGAGGCAGCAACGCTAACCACTGAGCCACCATGCTGCCCCAGATGTGCAGGTGGAGCTCCAATCAATGTCCTCTATTTGCATACAATTAAACACAATCAATGTACACTGAGCTGCTTTATTAGGTAATGTTGTAGAAAAGGGTATTAGACTAGATAGGTGGTTGTATTTCTTCAGTACAGTCTCGATGGGCTGAAGAGCCATTCTCTGTACTGCAGATCTCTCTGACTCTGAATCTCTGATGCTAAAAGGAACTGTATTAGTTAAAAGAATGGAGAAGGAAACTGCCAATGGCATAACTTTTGTTGTGATCCTTTTTTGCTGAGTGAATAAACATTTTAAAAGTTAGATCAGTGAATCAATCACCTCTTAGAGATGTCTGGGCCCTCATTAGAGAAAGGAATGCACTTGAATTGGATTTATTGAGCCTAGCAATTTTTGTTTTTCTAGATTAGATTCCCTACAGTATGGAAACAGGCCCTTTGGCCCAACAAGTCCACACCAATCCTCCAAAGAGTAGCCCACCCAGACCCATTCCCTGACCCCCTGACTAACGCACCTAACATTATGGGCGATTTATCATGGCCAGTACATCTTTGGACTGTGGGAGGAAACCGGAGCACCCAGAGGAAACCCACGCAGACACTGGGAGAATATGCAAACTCCACACAGACAGTGACCCAATGCGGGAATTGAACCCAGCTCCCTGGTGCTGTGAGGCAGCAGTGCTAACCACTGAACCATCATGCTGCCCGTTCTGTGTCTAGTTATTTGAAAAACATTCTTTAAGTTTTTATCCTTTTCCCTCAAAGGAAATTGCAGTTTATCCCAATGTTTTCCTTGACCTGAAACCCTGCTTTTTTTCTCCCCAAATGATTGAGGATTTTGACAGCTTCAATGTTCGACTGGGGGAACGGGTGTGGGGGGAGGGGGGGAAGGGGCGGGGGGGATGGTTTGTGGGGGTGGGGGTGGAGAAGGAGTGGTGCAGAACAAAGTGCTGGCGTGTAATCAGGTCTCTCTGTTGATGGCTATTCCAGCCTTGAAATTTCAGTTGTCTCCTGTGAGGACGTTTGAAGGATTTACAACCATTAATATCTGGACTATCTCCTGTGAACATCCTGAATATCCATCCTCTTGACAGGTCCACCTCTACAGTTCTGTACATCAATCAGGGGAAGTCTCCAAATATAAGATCAGACGCCAGAAACCTGACCTTAGCACCACAGGGTGGCAAGAAGAACACTGATCTGTTGTTGTTGAGGTCTGAATAATGGTCCAAATTATTAACTGGCTCAGCAGAGGGACCATCATTAAAAAAAATGTTGAATGGTGATTAACTGCTTGAACTTCCCATGCGGGTGTTATCTGAGATCGTTTAAATGATTTGGATTGTGAAGAGCACGATTGTAAACAGCACCAAGATAATCAGCACTGGGATCATGATTAATTACCGCATCTCCCATTGTTTAGGTGATCCGATCAAACACAGTCGTGACACAATTTGAAATGCAATTGCTGATGGTAGTCCTTTTGTAATCATGATCCATCATGGCAGAATTTGACACTTTGTTGTCAGTGTTCAACATCTTAGGATTTGAATGTCGATGATTAATCATAATTACTTCTTAATTTATGTTGCGTTGGGTCCAATCTTGTTGAGCCTGAGGGTTAGCAGTCGGGACAGAGGTGGTGATCGACAGAAGGTTATTAATCCAGATTTTAACACCAGCTCAATGGATGTGGTCTCGTTCAGTTTGATCCAAACTGAACATAAATCAGTGGTTTCTTGCCATTAATGTGATAGATTTAATTATGTTACATGTAGCTCTGAATGCCCACAGCCAATGAACACATCACGTGAAGTTTTAAGCCTGTCATCTTTAGCAGCATCTGGACCTGACGTGCAAAGCATTGAATGTTCAATGCCAGGACCTATTGTGACATCACAACCTTTCCTCCCACCCACCCGTATTGATTAGTGAGTGCCCTGTCTAAACATTTGTTTGAGGAGATGTTGGGTGTGTGAGTGTGTGTGTGTGTGTCTGTGTGTGTGTGTGCGCGCACACACGTGCGCATGTGAGAGAATGAGAAACTTCAATGATGAGGATAGATTGAAGAAGTTGGGACTGTTCTTCCTGGAGAGAAGAAGGCTGAGAGGAAACTTGATAGAGGTTTCCAAAATTAGGAGCGGGGTGGATAGAGTAGATAGAACAGGAAGGCATAGGTTTCAGGTAATGGGCAAAAAAGCAAGGGGTACATGAGGAAATAATTTGTACACATGGTGGGGAATTTGGATGGGGAACACATTGCTTGGGAATGCAATGGATGGAGGATCAGTTGAGGCATTCAAGTGGCATTGGATAATTATTTCAATAGGAATGGTGTACAGGGATATGGGTAAGAGATGAATCTACAGGTTCTTCCCCAAGCCACACATCATCCTGACCTGAAACTGTACATGATACCTCAGGGTCACCGGGTCAAACTCCTGGAACTCTGCCCCTCATTTTTGTGTGTACCTACACCCCAAGGACTACAGTAATTCAAGAAGGTAGCTCACCACCACCTTCTCATCAATCCTTCAAAATAGAAGCAGAATAGTCCATTCAGCCCCTCAAGCCTGCTCTGTTGTTCAATACTGATCTATTACCCAATATTGCATTCACATATAATCCCCAACAGCCTTAGATTCTTGATAGGCAAGGTGATCAATCTCAATCTGCTTTATAAATTATTCAATGAAAATGCATGCACTGCCTTCTGAGACAGGACCTTCAAAATCACGCAACTCATTGCAAAAATAAAATCTGTGTCCTAAAAGGGTGACCCCTAATTTTAAAACAGTGCTGGACTCCCCCACAAGAGGAAACATACTTTGCACATCCACCTTGTCAAGACCATCAAGGATCTTATACACTTCAATCAACTCACTTCTCACCCTTCCCAACTCCAGTGGAAATCAGCCCAGTCTGGTCAACCTTTCCCCACTCATTCCAGCTCTCAACCTAATAAACCACCTCTGAATGACTTCCAATGTATTAATATCCTTCCTTAAATAAATAGTGGGCGGCACGGTAGCACAGTCGTTAGCACTGCTGCTTCACAGCGCCAGAGACCCGGGTTCAATTCCCGCCTTAGGCGACCCTCTGTGTGGAGTTTGCACATTCTCCCCGTGTCTGTGTGGGTTTCCTCCGGGTGCTCCGGTTTCCTCCCACAATCCAAAAAAATGTGCAGGGGTCAGGTGAATTGGCCATGCTAAATTGCCCGTAGTGTTAGGTGAAGGGGTAAATGTAGGAGAATGGGTCTGGGTGGGTTACGCTTCGGCGGGTTGGTGTGGACTTGTTGGGTCGAAGGGCCTGTTTCCACACTGTAAGTAATCTAAAAAAAAACTGTACACAGTGTTTGAGATGTGGTCTCACCAATTCCTGTTTAACTGAAGCATAATATCCTTAGATTTATTTTCAATTCCTCTTGAAATAAAGGATAGTATCTCTTTAACCTTCATGGTTATTTGCTGGCTGTGCATACTAATCGTTTGTTACTCATGAACTAAAGCCCTGTACTTTTGGAATTATGTGATTATTCTCTGTGTAGGTTACTTTATTCTTTCTGAATGAATTCACATTTCCCGCACTATGTTCCATCTGCCAGGTTTCTGCTCACTCACTCAAGCTGTCTATGATCATCTTCAACCTCCTTACCTCCTTTTCACACACACCTGTCGAGCTACCTTTGTGTCGGGTTTAGTGATCATTCCTCTCTCCCCTCATCAATATCATCTGTAAAAAGCTGAAGCTCACATATTGACCCCTGCCAGACTTTACTCATCAGATCCTGTCAAGCAGACAAAGGCCCGTTTATGCACACACACACACACTGTTTTCTGTCAGATGGATAATCTTCAATCCAAGGTAATATGTTACCTCATAAACCCTGAGATCCTACTTTACTCAATAACACGTCATGTGACATCTTGTCAAACACCTTCTGAAAATCCAAGTATAGTGTGTCTACAGGTTTCCCTTTATCGGCAGCGCATGCACTCCTTCAAAGAACTCTAACAAATTGGTGAAATATGATTTCCCTTTCACAAAGGAAGGTGAGTCTTTGCAATAACACTCAGTTTTTTCTAAGGGACTGGCTGCAAGCTCCTTGATGAATGACTTTGATACCATCCCCAGCACAGAAATTAGGCTAACTGGCTTCGGCTATCTCATTTTCTGCCCCCTCTCTCAAGGGTAATTAGAAATTGCTCATTGACTTGCCTGGCTCTTGTCTCATGAAAGAATCAAAAAAAAAGATTTTGGGGTAAGTAGATTATGATTAAAATTGCCCCATGGATAGTGAATGTTATAAACAGGTTAGCGCTGCCAGAACAGATTCAGATCCAAATGCTGAGAGAGAAAAATGGGCAAGGGATTAATTGAGACAAAAATGAGAAGAAGGACAGTGATCAAATTTTGTGCCTGAAATAACCAAGAACTCTAAAGTGCATCAATTGAATAATTAACACAAGAAAATTATAAATTAAATTAGGAAAGCAATTTATTGCAAAATCTGATGAGTGTTTAATTCTGTCATGCGTTAATTGATGAGTCACCGCAATTTTATGCAAGTAATAACCAACTGAAATAATGTAATCTGAACTGTAAAATTAAAGACATCAGTCATTGCAGTGCAACGATGGAAGGGCAGATGAAGGCACTACTTTAGCTCTAAATTTTTAATTATTTTTTTAGAAAAATGAAAAGGACTTCAGTTTATTATTGTGCTATTAACCTCCCATTAGGAAATGGCAGAGCTTGATTGATTTGTCAGTTTGGGTACATCTGAAGTGTTCCTGCTGTCTGCTTGATCGTTTTGATTGCAACAATCATCAGATCTTTGTATCAGCTTGACCTCTTTTTATATTTTTAACTATGTTTTCACTTTAGGAGGGACACCAGATTAACTGACTGCTCAGCCCTAAGCAGGGTGGGATAGGGGAAGGTGAAAAAAACATGTAGACAGAAAGTAGCAGCTGAAAGTGTTGGACTCTTTATTTAAGGAGGGACATATTTGTAGTGAAAACAGTTCAGAGAAGGTGCACTGGGCTGATTTTTCAGATGAAAAGGCTTTGCTTTATGATGGAAGATTGAGCACTGGAACTCTAAGGACTAATGAATGGCGGGTTTTCTGTATCAGACAGAGATTAGGAGGCATTTCTTCCCTCAGAGGATCATTGATCTTTGGAGTTCAGGACCTTGGAGAGCAGTGGAAGCTGCAGGGATCGTTGAACAAGTTCAAGCCTGATTTGTTAGAGAGACCTGTGATTGAAGAGGATTGAGGGTTATGAAGAAAGTGGAGTTAAGGCCACTGTTTTATCCACCATGGCCCAATTCGATGGTGGAGCTTGATTGAAATTATATTAGCATTTTTTAAATAACCCATATCTAATGGACTGCCAATCAAAAATGTTTTGTAAACCATATCATAGGCTCCCTACAGTGAGGAAGCAAACCATTTAGCCCAACAAGGCCACACTGACTCTCCGAAGAGCATCCAGCTCAGACCCATCCCTATAACCCTGCATTTCCCATGGCTAATCCATATAACCTCCACATTTTTAGACTTTGGGAAGGAACTGGAGCAACCAGAGGAAACCCACACAGATACAGGGAGAACATGCAAACTCCGCACAACTAGTTGCCCAAGGGTGAAATCAAACTCAGATGTCAGTGAGGTAGCAGTGCTAACCACGGAGCCATCCAGCCTTCAGGAGTGCTTACGTTTACTGCATTAAATCAAGATTCCCCCTTGGAACAGCAGAAGTGGAGTCTGTTTAAACTCAGCTCCAAGTTCACATGGCCTTTGAAGGTCAGGTTTCCTTCCTGCATGAATCATGCTCCCTCTCCTCTATCCCTGCTGGCATCAATCAGATTGTTTCAAAAAATTGGGACACAGCATCTGCATCCAGGTCCTACCAATATTTTTAAAACTTTGCAAAGTTTTCCGAACTCCATGAAATTCTGGCCTTTACTATTTCTGTCCATTGAGGGACCAAATGGTCTACTGCTGTTCCTGGTTTTTACATTACTAACAAAGACAGAAAGAGTACAATAGATTGTAAATGCTCCAATAGTAATGTACAAAGAAAAACAATTAGCTAGTATCATAGATTCCCACCGTATGGAAACAGGCCATTCAGCCTACCCCAACCCTCCAAAGAGTATCCAGACCCATTCCCCTACATTTCCACAGACTAATGCACCTAACATCCCTGAATGCTGGGCAATTTAGCATGGCCAATTCACCTAACCTGTCCATCTTTGGATTGTGGGAGGAAACCAGAGCACCCAGAGGAAACCCACACAGGCACTGGGAGAATGTGCAAACTCCACACAGACAGTCTCCCAAGGCTGGACTTGAACCCGGGTTCCTGGCACTGTGAGGTAGCAGTGCTAACCACTGAGCCACCATGTTGTTGCTATAACTTTACGTCAGGGAGAGGAATAATTATAATAAGGAATAAGGAAACAGCAACAACATTACATCTTTATCTCTCTATCTGTACCCATCTTTTATTTTATCTGTACCCATCACTTTCTCTCTCTCTCTATCTCTAACCATCTCTGTTTCTCCATGGAAGAATAACGTACTAAGCATACAATTAAAACAGAAGTGTTAAACAATATGAATAACTATCACTGAGATGTTTGAACTGGGATTGAAAATAATCTGTTGCGCTCTGGTGCTACTATTTAGAAGTTGTTAGAAATCAGGACAGCAAAACTGCCTGGGCTCAAGAACAAATCTGACAGTCTCCCTGTTTGTGTCCCCACTGCAGAGAGACCTCTGCTGTTGCCAATTTCTCTAAGTTATGTACTGCATAAACATAAAACATTTCAAACACTGTTAGCTTTTAAGTATACCGACAGTAAGGATTTCTCTCTGTCACTGATGAGTTGGATGGTTCTAAACTGGTAACACTCACAGCTTTAGTCCCTGGTTTGTCGCTATCACAGTAATGGTGGTACTGAACACAACTGGGTTAGACAAAACCATCGCAGGACTGGTGAATACAGTTTGGATGTAAATATGTTACTGAGTTGCAATAGAGGGTGGTGATTTTACAGGCATTCTGATTCAGATGGGCTCACAGCCTACATTTAGCAGAGGCAGGCTAAGTGACACTGTGTCTGAATTATGTTGTGTTGTGCATCTGTGCATACGTTATGATTAATTGGAAGATATTCGATTTTTGTAACACCCAGTGTATGAAGTGTGACAGATATCGATTCTGATGTTTTTGTCCAATTGAGCGTCTTTAGGATTTATGAAAAGTCCACTGTTTTCGGAGCCAGAAATGTACTTGTAACATGTCGATGGTTTATTTGATGGTGCATCTAGTAGTCAGACAGCACTCATATTGGGACTGCTGGACTTTTGTTACTCAGAAATTTTGTGGACATTTGTAGCGCATTAACAATTATAATGTGCACACTCTGGCAAAGGCACAGCAGTGCCAGTCTCACTAGATAGTCCTCCATTGAGAACCTGACTGGATTGATTCTGGGAGGGGAGTTCCTCCTGTTAGTGAATCTAGAATGAGTGGGACATCTTTAAATCATTTTCAAGATGGAAGTGGGAAGGAATATATTCTTTCAAAGCATCATTTGTGTTTTGGAAATCTCTTCCTGTGAGAGAAGTGGAGGATGGATCTTTGAGTAAGATGGATTTTTGATTTTTATGGGTTTTGTGAACAGGCGGAAAAGTGGAGTTAAGACCATGGTCAAAGCAAGTCATGATCTTGTTAAATGGTGAACTGCCTCAAGGGATAAAATGGCATGCTCTTCCTCCTGCTCCATCTTTTGGGGGAGGTGATGGCCTAGTGGTATTATCACTAGACTATTAAACCAGAAGTTCAGTGTATTCTGTGGACCCCCAGGTTCAAATCCCACCATGGTAGAGGGGAGAATTTGAATTTTTTTTTAAAAAAAGAAGAATCTGGAATAAAGAGTCTAACAATGACCATGAAATCATTGTTGACTCAGGGAAAACCCACCTGGGTCACTAACATCCCTTTGGGAAGTTACATGGTCTGGCCTACATGGGACTCCAGACCCATAACAATGGATTTGACTCTTAACTTTAGGGATGGGCAATAAATGCTTGCCTAGACAGTGAAGCCCATTTCCTGTCAGTGAATCAAAAAAAATCTTGATTGAAATCCTGAATAGATTAATTTGTCCTTCTCCTTAGTCTATTCCAAGGTTGCACTGCACCAGACTTGACTCGTTGTATCATTGGGTCAACGTTTTTTCTTTGTTGGTTGGCAAGACTTTGATCTGGGATATTGAGGGTAAGAATCTGTTTGGTCATTCAGGGAGTGCTGCTGATCTTTGAACAACTTTGTAGCAACAAGGGACCCTCTGGCTAAAAATATATATGAGCATAAAGAATTGGATGTTTTAGGTTTCTGTCAGCTTATGTCTAAACTTAATTCACCACACTTGAAAAAAAATACTTCATTTAGACCTGGCAGTACAAAGTAGAAACATTTATTAAATTGGGTTATATTGCATTATTATTGATTCAACTTTCATCTCAGAATGATTTTGCAGGAAGTCTTGAGTTCTAAAAACCAATATAAGACCACAAATTCTTAAATGATCCCCCAGGAGTTGATTCTGGATGTTGCTTTTCTACTTTTGAACAAATTGAGTAAAGACCAGGGAAACGTAGATGCAGGGAATGTGGGAATATTACTATTATCATACTTAACTTTCTCAAGGGTGTAGAAAATATTTATGAGAATTGTTTGAGGACTGGACAACATCAGTTACACAAACAGGATGGTGAATCTGATACTGTCGTCCTCGAAAGAGATTGAGAGGAGAACTGATAGAGATATTTGAGATAGTAAAGGTTCTGGATGGAGAGCTAGGGGATGCTGCTGCCATTGCTGGAGGTGTTGAGAACCAGCGAGAACAGGTTTGAGGCAAAAGGAGCAATAGGCACATGATGAGAAACCTTTTTCTTTTATACAGCAAGCAGAAGGCATTGACTGAGAATGTGCTTGATGTAGATTCGTACATGGCCTTCCCTTTGAAAGGAGTGAACATTTGCAGGGGGCATGGCAGAGGACTGGGACACATTGAATAGTTCTTGCAAACAGCCAGCATGGAATCAAGGGGTCAAATGGCCTCTTTCTATGCCGTAACCGTTCTACAATCTGATGTTGTGCATCATAGCATGGCCTATAATTAATGCATTCTTAGATCTCAATGATGAGCAATAGTGGGTTGGTGAGAGATGGTGATTATTGTGTTAACCTAATTGTAATTAGGGAGCGTATGAATGCAAATCACCTTTCACGTAAAAACAATAAATAGGGATAGTTTAGAACCTTTTTTGGAAAGGAAATAGTCAAAGGTGGAACTTATGTACAAGAGAACACTTAATAGTATGTTGAATGCACCACAGAGTTCTCCGTTTTAGTACAGAGCTTGATGGAAGCGCTGCTGAAATCAAGCAGTTACTGGGTTCCTGTGATACAATCGTAGTGTCCGTACCTCTGGACCAGCAAAGTTTGGAGTTCAAGTTCTACCTGCCCCAGAGGCGTGCCATAAAATGTTCAAATGATACTTTATTCTTTTGAAAAGGAAAGATTACAAAACATCTGGAGACCTCTACACAAGGCATTTATTGCTGTGCTCTCCGGTGCCTGTTTGTGAAAAGTCTTTAAGAAAATCACATGGAGTTGCATTTTCTGAACTTTCGAAGCAGTTATGGGAGACGTTCATAAGATACACTGCAGGAATTTGGGATCCAGCCAAGATTTGGCTGTTGAGCACGTATCTGACAGGATCAGGTTTAGCTCAGTGCTGTGGTTTGGACGGAAGATGTTTAAGGGTCTTGAGATTGAGTCATGTTGCACAGGATAATTAGTGGGGTGGGAGTTGGAATAACTCCCGACTGAGTGGCGCTTTCTAAAGAAAAGGCTTCCAGGGGCAGAGTTGCTGTCATGGTGAACTGAAGCTAGTCTTTCTTCTGTTCCAGTTAGATTTTGCAGACAGAAGATTAGGTTTTTGACCAAATGTCCCATGAGTAGAGTGTGCTAGTCAGTCTGTCTGTCTGGCTGCAGAGACACCATCAGCCTCGTAAACTGCAGCTCAATTAGTGAAGGAGGATGAATTCTAATTATTCATGATATCAGAGAATTATGTCACAGAGTGGTCCCAACGTGAGTGGAGAGCCTTAAGTTTATCGTGTCCTTGTCTGCAAAAACAACTCAGCCGGTTCTCCTTCCCTGTCTTTTCCTTATAGCTCTGCAAGTCTTTCCTCTTCTAATCAGTTCCTTTCGAAGGCTACGTTTGAATCTGTCTCACCTTTGTCCTCAGGTGCTGCATTCCAAATCCTGATCTCTTGCTGTTGAAACCCAAAGAACATTTTCTCATGCCACTGATTGCTGTTTTTGTCAATACATGACCACAATTTGATGTCCCCTGATTCTCAATCCTTCACCAATGGGGCTGTTTCTATTGGACTCTGTGTGGGTTGTTGACAAACAGGACACGCAGTCAAGATTCTATTTGTCCAAACTAGAAAAAGACAGAGTTAGAAGAGGTTTACGCAAGTCTTTTTAAAAATTTGTTGATGGAATGTGGGCATTACCGGCTGGGCTTTTATTGCCCATCGCGCAGGATAATCAACATCAACCCACAATGCCTTGGGGCTGTAGTCATGTGTACTAAGGGATGTTCGTGAACCAGATGGGAATTTTAACAACCACCACCAACAATCAGTACATGGTCATCATCAGACCACTGTTCGTATTGGATTCAAATTTGTCCCATGTCCCAAAACATTAGCCTGGGGTGTTAGAGTCCTAGTCCACTGACATTGTCACTACACTATTAACTCCCCATATAACAGTAGGGTAAGTGGGAGAGGGGAGGAAGAACAATAGGTCAATTGCAGGATGCATAAATGATAAAAGGGATGATGGTAACAGATCAAGTGAAGAATCAGAAGAAACATCCATAATGGCCAGTTGTTTCTACAAAAACAAGAGGCAATGGTTGATGACCTGCATGTGATGTGAATATTTCCAGTTGTTCAGGGAAATAAGGATCAAATTTAATGTTGGGGAGACAGTGAACAGGAGCAGCATTTTTATACAGGGAGGAGTGAGGCTCCTGGAGTTCGACACTGAAACAGAGACCATATAAATGGTTGAGAGAGACATGAGTAGATAGTTGAAGGAAGGTGGGGACTGAGACATGAATATGGGAACAGTTTGAAAGGACCGAATTCAACTTCTCAGACGGGTGGGAAACAGAGTTAAATAGCAGTATAGCTGTGTTTTTAGATTGTAATCTTTAAGAGAATCACAAGTGAATCTCATCAAACTTATTTATGAAAAATATGAGGAAATATATACAATTTGTGAAAACTAGATTTTTATTTGTTTTAATGTCCAGCACTTCTGATGTTGGTGAAAGTAATTGAGCTGCTGGTTGTACGAAAGCACACATTATAAATAGCTGGGTAAGATCAGCGTATACAGTTTCATTAATGTATGAATTGCAGCTTTAGCAGGGTGAACAGTAGAAGTACAGAAGGACCTTGATGCCTGTGATGTGGTCTGAATGCAACTAGCATGTGCAATATACACAAGAGTGTGGAAATTAGCAGCAGACCAACTTGGCTCCCGCAGGCTGAAAGGGATGAAACGAGAGGAAAGAAGGAACATTGACAATTTAATGTGTGTCTTGTGATACAGGTACGGTCTGATTTTTCAGATCAGCATCGACCACTGCCCAGTGGTATACATTAAATGCTGGACAGATATTTGAAAAATATACATCGACAAAGTCATGAAAAATAAGTGGGTTAGAGCTTTGTTGAGATATGTGCACTTTCCTCCGTACTTTATAATACATGAGGTTTGGGATTAATTCTTTTCTATTGAATATCTTGCAAATCAGAATTATTGAAAATGCAAATGATCCTGGGTACCGCCAGACCACAACGGTCACCATTTTCTATGGATGTTAGAAAGGAATTTAGGATTTCTCAATTCTCACTGTTGGAAAGTAATTTAGTGTCGATAAATTTCTCAGCTATAGAGATTGTGCCTTTTTTTTAAAGAAAGAAAAGCTTCCAGTAGCAAAAGAGGTCAACACAGATTACTGTGGGTATTCCCATGAGTTGTGCTAATGAGTGCAAAACAAATAACTGCGATAAAATGTGTCTTTTTTTTCAGTGAGAATTAAGTTTTGTGCCACCAAGTGATAAGTGTAAAGCAGACGCAGATAGCAGAAAGTTGTAAATCAATATTAGGATATTGTTGGGCACACTGGGCAACTAGTTTCTATCACTGTTAATACTGATGCAATTTTCTTGAGCTCTCTCTGGTGTCAGAGAGATTTGATGAGGATAATGTGGTTGATGTGGTGTGCGTGGACTTCCAAAAGCATTTGAATCAACATCATATAACAGGAGAAAGCGAGGACTGCAGTTACTGGAGAGTCAGAGAAGAGAGTGTGGTGCTGGAAAAGCACAGCAGGTCAGGCAGCGTCCAAGGAGCAGGAGAGTGGATGTTTCGGGCATAATCCCTTCAACAGGAAAGATGATGGGCTTATGTCCGAAACATCGATTCTCCTGCTCCTCAGATGCTGCCTGAGCTGCTGTGCTTTTCCAGTGCTATGCTTTCCAGCATCATATAACAGACTATTGAACAAAGTTAGGGCTCATGGAATAAAAAGGACATGACCAAGATGGATACTAAAATCGACTGAGTGACAGGTAATGGAGAGTAGTGGTTTGTAAATTCTTTCATGGGATGTAGACATCACTGGCAAAACCAGCATTTGCCACCCTTTTCAATTTTCATTTGAACTGAGTAACTTGTTGGACCTTTTGGGAGGGGAGCTGAGAGCCAACCAAATTACTGTGGGTCTGGAGTCACATGTGTAACATGGGAAAGTTGTTTCCATGCTGTAGACCCCTATGATTCTATGTCGGCCAGACCAGGTATGAATTTCTTTCCTTAAAGAATATTGGTGAATCAGATTTATTTATAACCTGAAAACTGGCAATAGTCTCAAGGACACCATCACTGGGACCAGTTTACAATTCCAGATTTTGTTAATGAAATGAATGTAAGTTCCAATCACTGCCACAACGGGATTTGAAGTCACATCCTGAAAGCCTTGACCTCAGGATTACTGAGCCAGTGAAATTTCCATGGTGCCACTATCTTGCCTCATAGAGGAGATTCTTGGAATCTGTGAGGAGGATAGAGGTAAACTTCAACAGGTTAAATGAGCGGGCAAGTGTTGGGTAAAATTTAATTTGGAGTCATGTGATTTGATTCATTTTGGTGTGAAGTTAATATAAAATAAAAGGTACAATTTGAAAGGGGGTATATGAGCAGTAGACCAAGGGGTTTGTGTGTGCCATCATTGGAGAAGGGCAGGTTGAAGCAGCAGGTAGTGAAACATTCTGAGATCCTCCTCAGCTTTATATCCCGGGCCTGGAGATCAGAGTCAAAGACTGTGGTGCTGGAAGAATACAGTCAGTTCAGCAGCATCTGAGGAGCAGGAGAGTCGACCTTTTGGGAGTGAGGCTTGTGGGCCGGGGGGAGCTGACAGATAAATGGGAAGGGGGGTGGGGCTGGGAGGAAGGTAGCTGGGAATGCAATAGGTAGATGAAGGTGATAGGTGGAACAAGTTGCAGCACCAGAAAAGAAGGCAGAGGAATGGGACTGGATGAATTGCTCTTGCTAGCCCAGATAGGTTGGGCTGAATGGCCTCTTCCTGTGGTGCAATGATCCTGGGATTGTAAATAAATCTGGAATAAAAATCTTGCGTCAGCAATGGGGACCTACATCCCATGAATGAGGAAACAGCCACAATGGAATCTTGTGTAAAATGAAGACATAAATGTTATATGAAACTGCTAAGATGCATGAAGCCGGTGAATTACTTTCCAAAACGTTTTGTTGATGTCCACAATTTCTAAACTAAAACAATTGTTTTTTTTTATCGGCTCCTGATTGAACAGAGTGAACTAACATTGACTAATTTGTTTATTGCAATGTTGATTTTTTTTATTGAAGGTAATAACTGCAATGGAAGAACTGGGAGGAATATAAATGACTCATTTACAATCTCATCCATATTAGAGTCATAGAGAATGGAAACTGACCCTTCAGTCCAACTTGTCCATGCTGACCACCATATCCTAAACTGATTTAGTCCCATTTGCCAGCATTTGGCCCATATCCCTCTAAACTTCTTCAAAGAACTCAATCAAGTTAGTGAGACACGATTTCCCACAGCCATGTTGACTATCCGTAATCAGTTCCTGCCTTTCCAAATACATGTAAATCCTGTCCCTCAAGATTTTGTCCAACAACTTGCCCACTACTGACATCAGGCTCATTGGCCTATAGTTGCCTGGCTTTTCCTTAACCACTTTTCTTAAATAGTGGCACTACATTAGCCAACCATCACTGTTCTGACACCTCCCCTGTGCCTATTAATGATACAGGTACCTCAGCAAGGGAACCAGCTATCTCTTCCCTTGCTTCCCACAACATTCTGGGATACACTTGATCAGGTCCCAGATATTTATCTACCTTAATGCGTTTTAAGATGTCCAGCAGCTCCTGTTCTGTAGTATGGGCACTTTTCAAAACATCACTATTTATTTCCCCAAGTTCTCGAGCTTCCATCTCCTCTCCACAGTAAATACTGACACAAAATAATTGTTTAGTATCTCCCCATCTCCAGTGGTCCCACACATAGACAGTCTTGTTGATCTTTAAGGTGCCCTATTCTCTCCCTAGTTACTCTTTTTCCCCTTAATGTATCTATTTGTAGAATCCTTTTGGATTCGCCTTAACCTTATTTGCCAAAACTATCTCATTCTCCCTTTTTGCCCTCCTGATTTCCCCCTTAAGTATATTCCTACAGCCCTTATACTCTTCTAGGGATTCACTCGATTTCTGCTGTCTATATCTGTCATATGTTTTATTTTTCTTGACCAGAGTCTCAATTTCTCTAGTCATCCAGCATTCCCTACACCTCCCAGCCTTGCCCTTCACTAGGTGTCTTGCCCCCAGGTTGGGGGATTTTAAGACTAGGGGCATTTTTTTAAGGTGAGAGGAGAGAGGTTTGAAAAAGACAATATTTTACACAGAGGGTGGTTCGTGTGTGAAGGAAACATCCTTAGGAAGTGGTGGATCGGGGCACAGTTGCAATGTTTAAAAGACAGTTAGCTGAATAGAAAATGCTGAGAGAGATATGGGCCGGGTGCAGGCAGGTGGGACTAGTTTAGTTTGGGATTATGGTCGGCATGGGCTAGTTGGACCGAAGGGTCTGTTTCTGGCTGTAAGACTCTGACTTTCTGACTGAGGACGCTACTATTGTGGTTAATACTTAAATGCTCTCTGAAATGGTCAGGTCAGTCTTGAGCAACATTTGCGAGTGCTGTCAGCAATGCCCACATCCCACAAAGTGTACATCATCCAACATTATAACTGCTTGTCCTAGTTTTTCCATCCCGTCTTCCGCACTGTCTGTTACAATTCATATCAGTGGTCAGGTGCCTTGCTGCTTTGTTTTGTGTTTGATGCATTCGGAAGTTGTTCTTGAAGCTTTGTTTTAGGCCCCGTCTTTTGAGGTGATCTCGCTGTGTTTCCAAAACGTGACACAAGAGATCTTCTCATGCCTGTTGTGACGGGGAAAGAACCTTCTAGATTATCCATAATCTGCATAAAAGACTCAAAATTCAAAGTAACAAGATTGCAGAATGAACAATGGAGAATGGGACTGTACTGGGCACCCTTCTCAAAAAGCTAGCAGAGTCATGGCAGGCCAGAAAGCCACAGTTTGTAATTTCTTGCTGTTTTTCTTTTCCCTTTTAACTATTTTATTTAACCTTTAACTCCTTTTGCTTCTCTCTTTCCTTTCACTCTCTATTTCTTGTCTACTTCTCTCCAGCCTCATCTTTCCAACAATATGCGTTGCCATAATTCTAAATATACAAATTTCAAATGTCTGAAATTACCACTGGCCAGCCAAAGATTACTGATCCATAGAGTGATTGATATATTAGGGTACTCTGGAGTGTTACTTAGTGATGTAAAATTGGGAAGGTAAGTCATAGGACACTAATATGTGGCTGAAATATAATTGAAGCTAAATTGGAGCACTTAGCCCTGAAATGACTATTGCAAAATTAAGATTGAATAATGTTAACCAGTCCTGAAAATAAAATGAACAACAACTGACATATTTCACAAAATATGTGGGTCTGTACTCGATGGAGTTTAGAAGGATGAGGGGGGGATCTAATTGAAACGAACAACATATTGAATTACCTGGACAGAGTGGATGTTGAGAAGATGTATCCATTTGTAGGAGAGACTAGGACCCGAGGGCACAATCTTAGAGTAAAAGGAAGACATTTTAAAACAGAGATAAGGAGAAACTTCTTCAGCCAGAGAGTGGGGAATCTGTGGAATTCACTGCCACAAAAGGTGGAGACCAGGTCATTTATTTAAGACAGAAATAGGTAGGTTCTTGATTGTCAAGGGGATCAAGGGTTACGGGGAGAAAGTGGGAGAATGGGATTGAGAAACTGATCGGTCATGATTGATTGGGGTGGAGCAGACTCGATGGGCTGAATGGGCTCTATTCTGCTCCTATGTCTTATAGTCTTATGTATTACACAAATTACAAGACTTTTCATATTGAAATAGTATTGAAACAAAGTACAATTTGGAAAGGATAGTTATGGTGCAAATCAAGATTTGAGAAATCTAAGATTGAAGAATTAACCCTTTTAAAAATAACTTTGAGTGAACCACTGAACATTTTATTACAAACTGCTTCTAATCACTGTTCTGTTCAATTGTTCAGTGTTTGATTATGTGTGTCTATTTACTATTGATGTTC
>NC_057738.1:38393926-38486653 GCF_004010195.1 Chiloscyllium plagiosum
AAATCATGACGGGCATGGATAGGGTGAATTCCTAAAGTCTTTTTCCTTAGGGTAGGGGAGTCCAAAACTAAGGGCATAGGTTTAAGGCGAGAAGGGAAAGATTTAAAAGGGACCTGATGGGCAACTTTTTCACACAGAGGGTGTATGGAATGAGTGAGTGACGGAGGCTGGTATAATTACGATGTTTTAAAGGAATCTGGATGGGTGTATGAATAGGAAGAGTTTAGAGGGATTTGGGCCAAGTGCTGGCAAATGGGACTTGATTAGTTTAGGATATTGGTCGGCAGGGATGAGTTGGATTGAAGGATCTGTTTCCGTGATGTACATCTCTATAAATCTTTGAATTTGCAGCACTGTCTCAGCTTATCATTCCAAACCTGTCTGTAGCTTTTCACATGGTCAACTGCAACATTCTCCTCCAACGTTTTTGAATAATTTTTCAGCTCAGTGTCACTTATCTCCACGTGTGTCTGTCCAATTATGTTCATGACAACACATACAATGGAAAACTAAAAGAACTGCAGGTGCTGGAAATCAGAAACATAAATGGCTGGAAAATCTCAGCGGGTCTGGCAGTATCTGCGAAGGGAAGGCAGAGTTAATGTTTAAGGTCCCTTCTTCATAACAACTCTAGCAAAAGCTTTCTTCTCACCCCGACCCTCTGCGGTCTCCCTCCATGGCTCCTCCTCATTGATGTGCTACCCTCAAGGGCATCAACTGAATGATGTGGTATCGAGAGTGTGGTGCTGGAAAAGCACAGCAGGTCAGGCAGCATCTGAGGAGCAGGAGAATGAGCCACATTCCAGATGAAGGGCTCTTGCCTGAAACGTTGATTCTCCTGCTCCTTGGATACTGCCTGACCTGTGCTTTTCCAGCACCACACTCTCGACTCTGATCTCCACCATCTGCAGTCCTCACTTTCTCCTGAATGATATGGAGGTCTACCTTCAACACACTCACTACTGATACACAGCTCCACTGCCTCATAGCCATCATGTTGACAGACTGATTCTCTGATATCCAGGCCCGGAATATCCACAATTACATCCAGTGATGTATTGAAAACACAGAGTGGGCCATTCAGCCCACTCAAACTCATTCACAATGAGAACAATCTCATTGTCTCCAGTTCTCATCACAAAGCCTTACTTCTTGTTCATGACTTCACCTCTTCTTCTGTCTCGCTATCTCACCAAAGTATTTGGTCCCAAGCTGAGCTCCTAGTGCCATGTGCTATCCACCAGAAAGACCCCCACTGTATCCTGACTTCCCTCTACTGTTGTCTCCACCAGTTTATAATCAGTTTCTTCTTTTGGCAGTTCATGTAGATGGACAATTTTGAATGAAACGTCACGCCTTCAGATTTCTGCAATGTTCAAGGAATCCTTCAATTTCTGGAGGAACTTAGAACATTGACCATTACAGCGCAGTACAGGCCCTTTGGCCCTCGATGTTGCACCGACCTGTGAAACCAATCTGAAGCCAATCAAACTACACTATTCCATTAGCAGCCATATTTTTATCCAATGGCCGTTTAAATGCCCTTAAAGTTGGCGAGTCTACCACTGTTGTAGGCAGGGCATTCCATGACCTGACTACTCTGATTAAAGGACCTACCTCTGACATCTGTCCTATATCTCTCACCCCTCAATTTAAAGCTATGTCCCTTCATGCTATTCAGGAATTCAGGCTCAGCAGGGTTATAGTGATGGGAAGCGTTCTCAAGCACGTTTGATGAATAGGCTTCGGTCAAAGATGTTGAAACACCAATTAACAAGAGGGGAAAGAAAGCAATGTGTCCCAGAAGTCTTGCTGCACGTCACCAAAGGACCTGGTGCAGATGGAATTGCAGTTTGCAGGGAACCCCAGGTTAGAGATCGCCTTTGGTTTACGTGGGAAGCACTTTGTGTTATTCAGTTTCACTCGTGCACAGGCTGTGCATTGTCACTGACTGCAGCACAGCTTGGGAAATGTTACAGATATGAAAATGTGTTGCTGGAAAAGCGCAGCAGGTCAGGCATCATCTAAGGAGCAGGAGAATCGACGTTTCGGGCATGAGCCCTTCTTCAGGAATCAGGCTCATGCCCGAAACGTCGATTCTCCTGCTCCTTGGATGCTGCCTGACCTGCTGCGATTTTCCAGCAACACATTTTCAGCTCTGATCTCTAGCATCTGCAGTACTCACTTTCTCCTCGAAAATGTTACAGATAGTCGTGGAAATTAGGAAATAGAACATAGTCCCTTCCGCCCCGTGAGCCTGCCTCCAACATTCTAAATCACAGTGGATTAGCCACTCAGTACCATTGTCCTATGCAGTCTCCAAATCTCGGATATCATTACTAGCTGGAAATCTATCGATTTCTATCATGAATCTACTCAATGATTGAGCTTCGACAGATCATAAGACCATACATTGTGTGAGCAGATGTAGGCCATTTGGCCCATTGAGTATACTTGACCTTTCAATGTGATTGTGTCTGATCTGATAAGCTGCAACTCCACTTTCTTGCTTTTCCCTATAAACTGATTGAAAATCTGTCCACCTTAGACTTGAACTTACTTAATGACCCAGCCTTGACAGCTCCCTGTGGCAAAGAATTCCACACATTCACTCCCCTCTCAGAGGAGAAACTCCTCCTCAGATCTGTCTTAATTGGGCAATAGCTTAACTCTGAGAGCACAAAGTGTTCCAGCTGGGGTCTGACTAACTCCTGCACAGTCAAAGCAAGACTTTCCCACTCCCGGTTAACACACTGGAATTATTGGATCAAATCCCATCAGAACCATTCAAATGATAAATCTGGAATTCAAAGCTAACCTCAGTATTAAGCTATTATCCATTATCCAAAGAACTTAATGAGTTCACTAATATCCTTCAGGAATGGAAATCTGCCATTTTTAAAAGGGTGGCACAGTGGTTAGCACTGCTGCCTCACAGCGCCAGAGACCCGGGTTCAATTCCCGCCTCAGGCCATTGTCTGTGTGGAGTTTGCACATTCTCCCTGTGTCTGCGTGGGTTTCCTCCAGGTGCTCCGGTTTCCTCCCACAGTCCAAAAAAAAAAATGTGCAGGTTAGGTGAATTGGCCATGGTAAGTTGCACATAGTGTTAGGTGAAAGGGTAAGTGTAGGGGGGTTGCTCTCCGGAGGGTCAGTGTGGGTCGAAGGGCCTGTTTCCACACTGTAGGTAATCTAATCTAATCCCTTTCTGTATTGACATTTTCCAAACTCTTTGCATTTAAGAAATATTCTGCACACCTGTTTATCCTGCCAATGTGGTTAACCTGCTTCTTTCCCATTCCCGAGGTCTGTACAAAAACTGCTGAAGCCAGTATCCTCACATCACATATTCTGGCTTAACTTTGTATCATCTGTACATTTGGAGATGTTACATTTGCTCCCCATGTCCAAATCATTGCTAAATATTGTGACCAGCATTAATATTTTCGAAGCAGCCTCCTGTGGATGACTTCTGAAAATGTTAGGGTACTTGAAACACAGATGGCGGTCTCAGCAGCAGATTTAAAAGGGATCTGCGGGGCAACGTTTTTACACAAAGGGTGGTGCGTGTATGGAATGAGCTGCCAGAGGAGGCAGTGGAGGCTGGTACAACTACAACATAAAAAGGGTATATGAACAGGAAGTGTTTAGTGGGATATGGGCCAAATGTTGGCAAATGGGAGTAGATTCGTTTCGGATATCTGGTCAGCTTGGACGAATTGGACCAAAGGGCCTGTTTCCATGCTGTATAACTCTACAACTCTTTGAGCTGAGATGATGCAAATAAATTGTATCTAAGCAATAAATATCAGTCTGAACAAACCTCACCATCAACTACATGCCAACAATGTCTGTTTGCCAAGCTGTCAGTCTCCAGTTAAATGTCCAGAATGCATGAGTTCTCTATATCACATGCCCCATGCCACTGTGATAATAATGTAGGGTACAAAGAACAAAGAAAATTACAGCACAGGAACAGACCCTTTGGCCCTCCAAGCCTGCGCCGATCCAGATCCTCTATCTAAACCTGCCTCCTATTTTCTAAGGATCCCTCTGCTCCCTGCCCATTCATGCATCTGTCTAGATACATCTTAAATGAAGCTATTGTGCCCACCTCTACCACCTCCCCCGGCCATGCGTTCCAGGCACCTACCACTCTTTGCATAAAGAAATTTCCACGCATGTCTCCCATAAACCTTTCCCTTCTCACCTTGAACTCGTGACCCCTAATGATTGAATCCCCCACTCTGGGGAAAAAGCTTCTTGCTATCCACCCTCTTATGATTTTGTAGACCTCAATCAAGTCCCCCCTCAACCTCCATCTTTCTAATGAAAATAATCCTAATCTACTCAACCTCTCTTCATAGCTAGCACTCTCCATACCAGACAACATCCTGGTGAACCTCCTCTGCACCCTCTACAAAGCATCCACATCCTTTTGGTAATGTGGTGACCAGAACTGTACATAGTATTCCAAATATGGCCAAACCAAAGTCCTATACAACTGTAACGTGACCTGCCAACCCTTGTACTCAATACCCTGTCCGATGAAGGAAAGCATGCCATATGACCACTCCATCAACCTGCATTACCACCTTCAGGGAACATTGGACCTGAACATCAAGATCTCTCTGTACATCAATTTTCCCCAGGGCTTTTCCATTTACTATATAGTTTGCTCTTGAATTGGATCTTCCAAAATGCATCACCTCACATTTGCCCAGATTAAACTCCATCTGCCATTTCTCTGCCCAACTCTCCAATCTATTGATATTCTGCTGCATTCTTTGACAGTCCCCTTTAATATCTGCTACTCCACAAATCTTAGTGTCATCTGCAAACTTGCTAATCAGACCACCTATACCTTCCTCCAGATCATTTATGTATCCATGTCCCAACATGGATCCTTGTGGAACACCACTGGTCACAGTTCTCCATTTTGGGAAACTCCCTTCCACTACTACCCTCTGTCTCCTGTTACCCAGCCAGTTCTCTATCCATCTAGCTAATACACCCTGGACTCCATGCGACTTCACTTTCTCCATCAGCCTACCATGGGGAACCTTATCAAACGCCTTACTGAAGTCCATGTAGATGACATCTACAGCCCTTCCCTCACCAATCAACTTTGTCACTTCCTCAAAGAATTCTATTGGTAAGACATGACCTTCCCTGCACAAAACCATGATGCCTATCACTGATAAGTCCATTTTCTTCCAAATGGAAATAGATCCTATCCTTCAGTTTCTTCCCCAGCAGCTTCCCTACCACTGACATCAGGCCCACTGGTCTATAATTACCAGGATTTTCTCTGCTACCATTCTTAAATAAGGGGACAACATTAGCAATTATCCAGTCCTCTGGGACTTCACCCATGTTCAAGGATGCTCTCTCGTTTCCCTCAGTAACCTGGGATAGATCCCAACCAGACCTGGGGACTTGGCCGCCTTAAAGCCTTTTCGAATACCCAACATTTCCTCCCTTCTTATGCTGACTTGACCTAGAGTAATCAAACATCCATTCCTAACCACAACATCCGTCGTGCCCCTCTCCTCGGTGAATACCGATGTAAAATACTCATTAAGAATCTCACCCATTTTCTCTGACTCCATACATAACTTTCCACTTTTGTCCTTGAGTGGGCCAACCCTTTCTCTAATTACCCTCTTGCTCCTTATATATGAATAACGGCTTTGAGATTTTCCTTAACCCTGTTTGATAAAGATATCTCATGACCCCTTTTTGCCCTCTTAATTCCTCATTTCAGATTGGTCCTACTTTCCCAATATTTTTCCAAAGCTTTGTCTGTTTTCAGTCATCTAGACCTAAGTATGCTTCCTTTTTCCTCTTAGCTCGTCTCACAATTTCACCAGTCATCCATGGTTCCCTAATCTTGCCATTTCTGTCCCTCGTTTTCACGAAACATATATCTCTTGAACTCTAATCAATCTCTGTTTCAAAGCCTCCCACATATCAAATGTGGATTTACCTTCAAACAGCTGCTCTCTATCCATATTCCCCAGCTCTTGCTGAATTTTGCTATAGTTGGCCTTCCCCCAAATGAGCACTCTTCCTTTAGGACCACTCTTGTCTTTGCCAATGAATATTCTAAAACTTACGGAAATGTGATCACTATTCCCAAAGTAATCTCCTACTGAAGCTTCAGCCACCTGGCTGGGCTCATTCCCCAACACCAGGTCCAGTATGGTCCCTTCCTGAGTTGGAGTATTTACATACTGCTCTAGAAAACCCTCCTGGATGCTCCTTACAAATTCTGCTCCAGCTAGACCTCTAACACAAAGTGAATCTCAGTCAGTGTTGGGAAAATTAAAATCTCCTATCACCACCACCCTGTTGCTCCTTATTCTTTCCGTAATCTATTTACGTATTTGTACCTCTATCTCACACTCACTGGGAGGCCTGTAATACAGCCCCAACATTGCTACTGTACCCTTCCTATTCCTGAGCTCTGCCCATAATGCCTCACTGCTCGAGTCCTCCATAGTGCCCTCCTTCAGCACAGCTGTGATATCCTCCCTGACCAGTAATGCACATCCTCCATGTCTTTTATCTCTCTCTCTCTATCCCGCCTGAAGCATCTCTATCCTGGGATATTTAGTTGCCCATCATGCCTTTCCCTCAACCAAGTCTCAGTAATAGTAATGACGTCATACTCCCAGGTACTAATCAAAGCCCTTAGTTAATCTGCCTTACTTACAACACTCCTCGCATCAAAACAAATGCCTCTCATTTGGCAGCATGGTAGCTCAGTGGTTAGCACTGCTGCCTCATAGCACCAGGGACCTGGGTTCAATTCCCACCACGAGCGACTGTGTGGAGTTTGCACATTCTCCCTGTGTCTGTGTGGGTTTCCTCCAGGTGCTCCAGTTTCCTCCCACAGTCCAAAGATGTGCAGGTTAGGTAAATTGCCCATAGTGTTAGGTGCATTAGTCAGGGATGAATGTAGGGGAATGGGTCTGGGTGGGTTGCTCTTCGGAGGGTTGGTGTGGACTTGTTGGGCCGAAGGGCCTGTTTCCAGACAATAGGTAATCTAATCTAGAAACACCAGCATTCATTATCTGCTCCCTGCCTCCTCTTCCCCTTAGTCACACTGACTTAATTATTTCGTGCCTTACAGTCTTTAGTTACTACCTCCTCATTGTCCACTAGCCTCCTCATTTGGTTCCCATCCCCCGGCCACATTAGTTTAAACCCTCCCCAACAGTGTTACCAAAAGCACCCCCAAGGACATTGGTTCCAGTCTGGCTCAGGTGTAGACTGTCCAATTTGTAATAGTCCCACCTCCCCCAGAACCAGTCCCAATGTCCCAAAAAATCTGAACCCCTCCCTCCTAGACCATCTGTCAAGAGACAGTTTTGCCCCTGAACATTTGAATGCACGACCTGCTCTTGTTTCATTCAATTCCAACACCTCCCTTCAAATCCCTCTTTAGTTCAGATTGATAGACTCAATACAATCCTGAAGAAGGGCTTATGCCCGAAACGTCGATTCTCCTGCTCCTTGGATGCTGCCTGACCTGCTGCGCTTTTCCAGCAACACATTTTCAGCTCTGACCTCCAGCATCTGCAGCCCTCACTTTCTCCTCAATACAATTGGCACCTGGTTACATGGAGAATCTGGAGAAGCTGGGCTACGGTTTTCTTAGAAATGAGAAGATTGAGAGGAGACTTACTAAAGACCGTCAGAATTATGGAATATCATGATCAAACAAGAGAAAGCTGGGAGAAGGGTCAGTAACCTGAGGATGTGGGTGGTCGATAAAGGGATGAGAGGCAACCACAGCGTTCCAGTGAAGCTCAACACATAGAGGGGAAAAGCAAATCATCTTTCAACACAGCTCTCTGCAACATTCTGAACTCAATGCCAAATTCGACAGCAGTACATCATATCCACTGCTTCCATCTTTTTCTAGTTGCATTTTCTCTGTTTTTCTGGTTGGTGTTTGTTTCCTTTTCTCATGTTGTGTTCAGATTGGTTTTAACCATTTAGGCCTCATTTGAATGCACATACACTTCATCACTATTTCTAGCCACTTCCTTTACGCTGTTACATCATGAAATCTTTTGTTATTCAGGCCTGGCCTCCACCATATCACGGACATTACATCGAACATAGGTGCAGGAGTAGGCCATTCGGCCCTTCGATGCCATCATGACTGATCATGCAATTTCAATATCCCATTCCCGCCTCTCTCTCTGTATTCCTGGATCCCTTTAACCACAAGGGCCATGTCCAGCTCCCTCTTGAATATATCTAACAAATTGGCCCCAATTGCTTCCTGCAGGAAAGCATTCCACAGGTTCCCAACTCTCTGAGTGAAGAAAGTCTTCCACATATCAGTTCTGAACGGCTTATCCCTTATTCATAGACTCCTTCTGGACTTCCCCAACATTGGGAACATTCTTCCCACATCTAGCCTGTCCAGTCCCATCAGGATTTTATCTGTTTTCTTCATCCTGTTACTGTCCAGGCTTCCACTGGTTTTAAAATGGTTTCCCTCTCCCTGTTTTTATTATCCCAAGACACTAACTCTGTTTCTCTCCACCGATGGCACGACCTGACTTGCTGTGTTTTTCTAGCACTTTTTAAAAAATCGTTCAGTAATGGGATGTGGGCTACCCACCATTTATTGCCCATTCCTAATTGCCCTTGAGAAAAGCAATTGTTTCTGTTTCTGAATTCAATAGTATTTCCCTGATGTAAGAATGGGGATCATTGTTTCTCTTTCATGTAGGGAGTTGGTACAGTCTGGGCCGCAATGGCTGAAAGAGCAATTAAATCAGAGCTAATAGCAACTTTTGATAGGAAATTGGATGACAATTTGAAGGAGAAGGAATTGCAAACCTACAGGGCTCTTTCGAGGAGGAGCTTCAGGCTGATTGGCCTCCTCTGTGCTAGGATTTCACCTTTGATCCCCATGCAGTCAGTGTCACTGTGGGAAATTCCTTTTGTGATCTAACCTCCTGAATAAATGATTGCTGTCACAGGTAATTGCTTCTACGAACAGGGCTCCACATAAATCAATCAGTAACAGGTTCAATGGATGCTTTTTGACAGCATCTATTTTATTGACAAATAATTATGAAGTGAATAGTTTCTTTAAAGAAATTATTATTAAGTAAACAGTGAGATGTAAAGGTGGATATCTCCCTGTCTGAGCCAGCAATTGATAAACATATGACTAGCAGCAATGAATAATTAATTTGCTGACTGCGTGCAGTAATTTTGGTTTGTCTTTGATAAATAATTCACCAGCAGATATGAAAAGAATAAACTATTGATCAAGTATTTTATAAATCTGTAACTCTCTTAACTGAACAAAGTAAATGATCAATAATTCTAATATACTGAAAATAGATCAATGATAGACTAATTTTAAATTAGTCATGAAGATGCAATTAATTGCTAATCAAGGGATTGCATGAAGGAGATATTGTTATTTTATTCTAATGATGTATTTTTCACATAAATTCTAATTGCTTAGTCTCTCTGACTTGAGGTCCTGCTGCCTGAGTCTGCTTTTCATGGTTAATATTCCCATTTCCACAAGTCTTACTGAGGACTTTCGCCTCAAAGTATGACCCCACTGTGATCTCCACCCTTGCTGATTACCCTCTCTGCAACTTTATTTGCTTAAGTTGCTACTGTGTCAAATCCAATTGTGTGGCACAGTTGTGTAATAAGGGCAAAGACTTGAATTTGCATAATGCCTTTCACTACCTCAGGATATCCCAAGGTGCTTTATAGCCAATGAAGTATTTGTGACCCACTGGACTCTTTATCGATTTACACACAGCAAGCTCTTGTAGCTTTGAGTTCTCAGTTAATTGATGTTTCTCTGCTTGCTCTTCACTGGACATTGTCTTCCAAGAGGCTGAGAAAATGGGGAGAGACAGAGCAAGCTCTCTGGTTCTGTTGTTACAGTCCCATGATTCTTTACTCTGATCTCTCTGTTTGAAACACCATTCATTTGTGTTTTCCAGTGTTTACCATTTTTTTTTTCCAAGCTGGATCCTCTACAGGTGAATCTTTCATTCCAAATATGGAACTTACAGAAGGATGTGGGAGGTGCAGAACTGTGTGACTGGTTTCAGTCATTTTGATGGCTCATTAATTTCCCTTCAGACTGGGTCTCTCGTTTGTTGATATTTTTGTGAACTGGCTTGACTTATAGTCAGGTGATCACTGTGGTCATCTTAAATCAGTGTTTTTCCCTTTCGAAAACCATTTTAGTTGGTTAAAGGTCATAACTATTAAATCTTTGATGAAAGAAGTTGAAAATTGATGATCCATTTTTAAGTTTATTAACTGTGATGCTTTAGAAACTTGTTAGCTGTATCCTTAAACCAACTACCCCACAATACCGAAATAAGTAATGGAATCAAAGAATCCCTGCAGTGTGGAAGCAGGCCATTAAGCCCATCAGGTCCACACCGACCCTTGGAAGAGCATCCCACCCAGACCCATCCTGTCACCCCATCTCTGTAACCCTGCATTTCCCATGGCTAACCCATGTAGCCTGCACATCCCTAAATACTATGGGCAATTTAACATGGCCAATCCATCTACCTGCACACCTTTGGACTGTGGGAGGAAACTGGAGCACCCGGGCGGAAACCCACACATGACTACCCATCAAAAATGTTTCACTGACTATAAAGCACTCTGCACCATCCTGAGATCATAAAAAGGTGCTATTGATGTCACAAAATCCATTCATTTTCACTTCTGATTATTTATGTATTTATTAATAAGTTCTATATTGATGTTCTCATGTTTAATTCACTTTTCTATTCAATTCCTGGTGTGTGTAAATTAATTGTTAAGTTCAGGCATATATTTTTAATATGATTTTATTGCACTTTGAACTGCAATAGTAGGATCTCCTCTGGGGCTTTGAAATCCTTGGCATGTTGGCAGTTGTACAACTCTGATTCACACAGACAGAGAGAACACTTTTTTCCTTTATATGATGTTGTTTAATATTCTTTCATGAGATGTGGGTAACATGGGCAAAGCCAGCATATCTTGTTTATCCTTAACTTCCACAGAGAAAGTGATGTTGAGCTGTCTCCTCACACTGCTGCTGTCCATGTGCTATATGTACACCCAAAATGCTATCAAGGATAAACTTCCAGGTCTTTACCACAGTGACAACGAAGGGGCGGGAATGTTTTTCCAGGTCAGGATGGAGAGTGGCTCGGAGGGGAACTTGCAGGGGATTGGTGTTCCCATGTGTCTGCTGCCCTTGTTCTTCTGTGTGGTAGATGTCGTGAGTTTGAGAGAAGCTTGGTGAGTTGCATCTTGGAAATGTGGAAGGGATGAATGTTGAAGGGAGTCAGCAATGTGTGCCTGTCAAATGCAGCTGCTTTGCCCTGGATGGCATTGAACTTGTTGAGTTTTGTTGGAGCTACAGTCATCTGAGGCAAGTGTGGGTATTCCATTACACTCCTGACTTGTCTGTAGTCAGTGGTGGGGAGTCAGGAAGCGAATTACTCACCTTGTGTATGAATTCAGAAGGTTTGGAGCGATCCTTTGTACAATGAATATTCGTCATTATTTTGAAATTATGACCGTTCCTTCTCTCAGTACTTATTAAGAATCACCCTTCATATTAGGATTCATAATTCTGAGCCATCAGCTATATTAGTTAGTTTACTTTTAAATTTAATCATGGGATGTGTGGATGTGATACATAGTCCAGTATTTATTGCCTATCACTAATTGCCCTTGAGGACATTGTGGAGATCTCCTTTCTTGAGCTGCTTCAGGCCTTGGGTTGTAGCTACACTGAGTGTGTTGTTAGGGAGAGAGGTTCTAGGATGTGAATCCAGCCACCATGACAGAAATTTCCAGAACCTCTTCCATGTATTGAATATTTGGGAAGCTGTTGAGTTTGAATCTCTGTTGGTCAGCACATTTTCATGTCCTCAGAACATCCTGAAGCTAATTAAGTACTTTGCAAAAAGTGTAGTCACTGCTGTGTTGTAAGAAATGGGGAAATAGCAATTAGTACAAATCAGTCCATCCCCAGAAAGACCCTGGATTACTATCTACTTCCCAAAGAAGTTTAGGATGACGAGTTTTTCGAGACTATCATAAGTGTAACATGTTGGATAAATGCTGTTGGAGTGGTAATGTAATTACACTATTAACCCAGAACTCCAGGCTAATGTTCTGGGAGTATGGGTTTGAATTGTACCATGGCAGGTGATGAAATTTGATTTCAATAAAAGCCAGGCCTAACAGTGACTATGTAACCACTGTTAATGTAAAAACTCATTGGGTTCACTAATGTCCTAGAGAAAGAAATCTGCCAACCTTATCTGTTTTGACCCACAGCAATTAAGTTAACACATAGCTGCTGTCTGGGTCATTAGACCAATTCAGTGATGCTCAGATCCCATGAACAATTTTTAAAAACAATACATTGTTTGGCTTTATAAAGCTTTCAGTCATTCGTGAATAATGTTCTATTATGTGAATGTTCTTGCTGGGACTAACCTCACTATGAGGAAATCCTTTTGCTGACTTATCAACAATGATAATTCCTTCTGGATTTCCAAAGTGGTTCTGTGCATTGGAAGGGGATGTTCCATTATTAAATAATATGGATGTACTTTTACATTTTGCATCTAGGAGATATGCAGAGATGATACACCAAGTGCTATGCGCACAGGATTTTGATTGGATGCTTTTAAATGCCGTTTGTTTCAAATTATACAGTCTTACTTGGTCTCCACGTCCAGTCTTAACAAATGTTATTGTGATCTGTCAACAGACGCAGGATCAAGCACTGAACTATTGAACACTATGTGTAAAGGGACAGAGCCTAGACCACTTTGTTACTCAGTCTTGGGATCTGGACATCAGTGGCAAGGACAATAATCATGAATTGATCTTGAGAATGGGTGGTGTTGACAATGGATTCTCAAGCTGTTTTGGAGTTGAGTTAATAGCCTTACTGTTGGGAAGGCCAACAAATTTCATTCCCAAAGAGGCTTTTGTGAAGCAGATTCAATATAGTCGCTTCCCAGTCATAATTACTGGCACCAACATTTTATTCCAGATTCATCTGGTTGAATTTATTATCTCCAGCTGCTCTGGTTGGGCTTGAGTACATATGTCCAATCAGCAATCAGGCTTTAGGACTAAATAATAAAATTGCTATAGTCCCCCTCTCTCATGAGAGACTTTAGTAGTTTAACCTGAGGTCCAGCACACCTCAGGCAGTGTAGGGAGAGATTGAGAAGGAGAGTCCTTCATGGCAAGCTCCCTGGCATGGGAATTGAACCCTTGCTGTTGGCATCATTCACCAGTCGTACAGTGAACTGAGCATCACTGAGGGAGTGTTAAACTGAAAAACATTTAATTAGGATGTAGAGCATAAAGAGGGCTATAATCAAGCCTTATCAAAGTGATGTACAACAGAGTAATCGAACTGAGTGCTGTATAATGAAGATGTGGTGGTGTGTTTAATAGCGGCACGGTGGCACAGTGGTTAGCACTGCTGCCTCACAGCGCCAGAGACCCGGGTTCAATTCCCGCCTCAGGTGACTCTCTGTGTGGAGTTTGCACGTTCTCCCCGTGTCTGCGTGGGTTTCCTCCGGGTGCTCCGGTTTCCTCCCACAGTCCAAAGATGTGCAGGTTAGGTGAATTGACCATGCTAAATTGTCCATATTGTTAGGTGAAGGGGTAAATGTAGGAGTATGGGTCTGGGTGGTATACGCTTCGGTGGGTCGGTGTGGACTTGTTGGGCCGAAGGGCCTGTTTCCACACTGTAAGTAATCTAATCTAATCTGGCACTGGCAGTGAGAACTCAAGAGTCAACCATCCGGACAGGGTATTGGTGAGGTTTGTCTGGTACTGTGTATAGTTCTGGAGAGGGTTCAGAAAAGATTTACCAGGTTGTCACGAGAAGTGGAAGGTTTGAGTTGTGAGGAGAGGCTGGATAGCCTGGGATGTTGTTCACTGGAGCATAGGAGGTTGAGGGGTGACCTTACAGAGGTTTATAAAATCATGAGGGACAATAACAAAAGTCTTTTCTCTGGACTGGGGGATCTCAAGACTGGGAGACATATTTTTACAGTGAGAGGAGAAAGTTATTAAAAGGACAAGCAGGGCAATTTTTTTACACAGAGAGTGGTTCGTGTGTGGATTGAACAGCTAGTGGAAGTGGTGGATACATGTAGTTACAACATTTAAAAGACACTAGGATAAGTACATGAATAGGAAAGATTTGGAGGGATATGGGTCAAGCGCAGGCAGGTGTGTCCAACATAAATTAGCTCAGGCTGCAGTACTGAATGGAGGATTGCTCATCTGGTAATCTTAAAAGCTGGCAAAGGCCAGGGCAAACTGTCATAGATTTAATGGGGTTTTGTTATTTTTATTTTGTTTGATGAATTTTAAGTTGAGTGGGCAAAGGCTGGAGGTCTCAGCTTGATCACCTCCACAAAGCTGTCTGAATCCTAAGCAGCACCATTCAATTTGGCCATGACACCTTCCTCCCTACACACACCCACGTTCCCTTGCCAGCATTGATTCTAGCTTAAGTAAAGCCTCGATGTTTAATATTCCTACCCTTGTTTTCAAATCCCTCCATGGCCTCACCCCACCCTGTCTCTGTAATCTCCTGGACCCCCACAATCCTCTCTGCTCTGCTCCAACTGCTGCCCCTTCAGCCTTCTCAATTTTAATCACTCCACCTTTAGTGGGAGCTGCCTTTGCGCTAATTTCTCGAATTCCATCCCCAAACCTCTCCACCTCTTTGTCTTTTTATTCTCTTGTGGGACGTGGGCATCACTGGCTGGGCCAGCATTTATTGCACGTTCCTTTTGCCCTTGAGAAGGTCGGAGTGAACTGCTTCCTTGAACCGCTGCAGTCCATGTGATGTGGGTTGACCCACGATGTCCTCAGGGAGGGAATTCCAGAATTTTGACCCAGTGACCCAGAAGGAACGCCAATATACTTCCAAAATGGCTTAGAGGGGATCATGCAGCTGATGGCGTTTCATTGCATCTGCTGCCTTTGTCCTTCTCGATGGAAATGTTTGTGAGTTTGGAAGATACTGACCAAAGATCTTTGGTGAACCTCTGCACTGCATCTTGTAGATGGTACACACTGAGCGTTGGTAGATGTTTGTAGATGTAGTGTCAAATAAGCGGGCTGCTTTGTCCTGGATAGGTAAAGTTTATTGAATGCTGTTGGAGCTTCATTCATCCAGGCAAGTGGAGAGTATTCCATTGCACTGTTGACGTGTGTCTTGTGGATGGTGGGCAACCTTTGAGGAATCAGGAAATGCAATTCCTAGCTTTGGACCTGTTGTTGTAGCCACTATAGTTACACGGTGAGTCTTGTTTAGTTTCTTGTCAACGGTAACCTCGGGATGTTGATAGAGGAGGATTCAGTGATGCTAATGCCATTGAATATCAAGGGGTGGTGGGTAGATGTCTCTTTTTGGAGATGTTCATTTGTGTGGCATGAACATTACTTCTTCCCTATCCTCTCCCCTATGCTAGACTTTAGATTTTGGTCAACTGTCCTAATATCACTTTCTGGTGTCAAAAACCTCTGCTGTGAAGTATTCTGGGAGTGTTTTCCTATATCAAAGATACTATTTACAGGAAAATGCAAATTGTTGTCATGGTTATCATTATAACCTTTCCTTTGTTCCTATGTGGGATGGTATTTACGTTTAAAACGAGCATTTAATTAGTTAAAAAGGATCACTGGACAGAAATGCTAACTTTGCTTTCTCTGCACGGATGTTGCCAGACTTGCTGAGTTTTTCCAGCAATTTCTGTTTCTGTTGTTGTTTATTAATTAATGTTTTCTGCCAAAGTCATACAGCTCCCATTTGAAACGGGAAGAATGAGAAATCATCTCCTTGATCTTTCCGCAGGGCAGCGTACTATGAAGAAGATGAGCAACATCTATGAGTCAGCCGCAAACACGCTGGGGCTGTTTTCCAGCCCCTGCCTGACGAAGGTGGAACTGCGAGTATCGTGCAAAGGCATATCGGACCGAGATGCACTCTCCAAACCGGATCCCTGTGTCATCCTTAAAATGCAGTCACATGGACAATGGCTGGAGGTATGGTCATAACAGGTTGACATTGAAAAATCTGCTTTTACACCTTGTACTGGAGTTACTGCAGAGCTCCTTGTTTATGGGTGCTGTAGCAATGATGATGTTCAAAATACCAATTTATTCAAGGAAGGAAAGAGGTCAAAATACCAATAGGGAGGTATTCTTTTCAATCAATTTTATGACACAACCAGCAGTTGATCATCGTTCTTCTTCCCCTTGTTAATAGAATGCTATCGAAAATACCATTCCCCAGAAAAGTAATGACATAGACAGCTTTTTCAGGTATAGGGGAAGCCTGTTCCAAAAATCAATGAGATTATGGTTGATCAATGACCTTTTCATGCCATTGGCAAACAATCCAAGACTTTAAGTGTGGAATTCTTTTAATGCCACCCGTCATTCGCAGATGAGAGTTCTAAGCATGTACCATTCTATGTGTAGGAATGTTTCCTAATGTCACTCTGGCTCTGATTTTTCGCAGCTGCTCCAGAGTCTGAGTCTCCCCCACCAGCAGAAATAGCATCTCTCTATCTACCCTCCCTCTTTCCTCTTAATAAGCTTGAAAACCTTGATCCAATCACTCCTTATAAACTTTAGAAAATGCCGTGCCCACAACTGCTCAGGTGTGGGCTAAATGGGTGTTTGTTTATCTAAAGTGTGACTTCTACTTCCTTGTATTTCAGATGCAACACTTCCCATTAGACAAGCCCTTTCAATGATCTTCTGTGCCTGCCCTTGCAGGTTTCATGGTTTGTGTAGCTGGCCCCATCTCCCAAGACTCTTTGGAACGCCACAATTTCTGACATTGCACCAGCTTTGTTGCATATTTTGAGCTTTGGCCTTTTATCTCATTTTAAAATTCAGATTTGTCTAATATACATTGTAAACTAATGTTCTGAGTTGAGCATCCTCTTTGTGCAACATAAAGCAATTTTCCATTTCATTTTAGAAAGTCATACAGCATGGAAACTGACCTTTAGTTTCAACCAGTCCTTGCTGACCATGTTTCCAAACTAAACCCCTCCCACCTGCCTGCTCTTGGCCCTTATCCCTCCAAATCTTTCCTATTCATGTTTCTATCCAAATGTCTTTTAGAACTTGGAACTGTACCCACATCCACCACTTTCTCTGGCAGTTCATTCCACACATGAACCACTCTCTGTGTAGAAATATTGACCTTCATATCATTTTTAAGTCTTCCTCCTCTCACCTTAAAAAATACGCCCCCTAGATTTGAACTCCCTACTCTAGGGGTAAAAAGCCCCTTGTCATTCACCTTATCTCTGCTTGATGATTTTATAAACCTCAATAAGGTCACCCCACAATCTCCTACTCTGCAGTGAATAAAATCCTGTCTTTCCAGCCTGGTTTTATATCTCAAATCCTCCATTTCCAGCAACATGCTGGTAAATCTTTTCTGAACCCTCTCAGTTTTATAGTATTCTTCCTGTAACAAGGTGACCAGAATGAGACACAGTACTCCAGAAGAGATCTCACTAATGTCCTGTACAACCTCAACATGAGATTCAACTCTTGTATTCAAAAGTCTGAACAATGAAGGCAAGTATGCTAATCACCATCTTAACCACACTGTCTACCTGTGGTACAAATTTCAAAGAATTATGTACCTGAACCCCTACATCTCTCTATTCAATAACACTACCCTGGGCCCTACCATTAATTGTATAAATCCTGTCCTTCGTTGTTTTACCAAACGCAATACCTTGCATTTATCCAAATCTGTCACTCCTCAGCCCATTGACCATTGATCAAAATGGGCAAAATATTTATTTAATATCTCTCCCATCTCTTTGTAATCTTAGATAACCTTCCTCACTGCCCACTATACCACCAATTTGGTATCATCTACAATCTTACTAACCATACCTCCCATATTTTCATCCAAATCGTTTATATAAATGACAAATAGCAGTGGACCCAGTACACATCGTTGTGGTACAGCGCTGGTCACAGGCCTCCAGTCTGAAAAACAACCCTCTACCCTCTGTCTCCTACCAAAAAGCCAATTTAATATCCAGTTGGCAAGCTGTCTCTGAATCTCATGTGATCTAACTTTACTGATTTGTCTACTATGTGGTAACTTGTAAAAGGCTTTACTAAAGTCCACGTAAACAATATCTACTGCTCTCGCCTCATCAATCTTTTTGGCTGAAAATCACAATCAAGTTTATGAGACACAAATTCCCTTGCACAAAACCATGCTAATTATCCCTAATCATTCCTTTTCTCTCCAAATGCATGTAAGTCCTATCGTTCTGAATCACCTCCAACAACTTGCTCACCACTAATGTCAGGCAGGTATATAGTTTCTAGGTTTCTGTTTACACCTCTTCTTAAAAAAAATGGTACAACATTAACAACCCTCCACTTCTTGTTTATAGACGATACAAATATTTCTGCTACGGGCCCTGCAATTTCCTCCTGAACTTCACACAGTGACCTGGAATACACTTGATTGAGTCCTGAAGATTTATCTTTATGGTTGTGTTTTCTAAGACCTCTAGCACTTCCTCCTCTGCAATGTGAACTGCTTTCAAAACATTAATATTTATTTCCCTGAGTTCTCT
Organism: Chiloscyllium plagiosum; assembly: GCF_004010195.1. Taxonomy (NCBI): domain Eukaryota; kingdom Metazoa; phylum Chordata; class Chondrichthyes; order Orectolobiformes; family Hemiscylliidae; genus Chiloscyllium; species Chiloscyllium plagiosum. Next base: position 38,412,625 of record NC_057738.1, read on the forward strand.
CGCTTCCATTTCTTTCAAACAGTAAAAACTGATGCAAACTATTTATTTAATATCTCTCCCATCTCCTGGGGTTCAAAGACCCTCTTAAACCTGATCTTGAAGGGGTCCTACTTTCTCTAGTTCCTCTTGTGCTCAAAATGTATATATATTGCCTTTCACTCTAATATGAACATAATGCTCCGAAGTCTCGGTATTACACTTTTGAAGGCCTCCCAGTTGTCAGTCATAGGAAACAGACCCTTCAGTCCAACTAGGTAAAAACAATGACTGCAGATGCTGGAAACCAGATTCTGGAGTAGAGTGGTGCTGGAAAAGCACAGCAGTTCAGGCAGCATCTGAGGAGCAGGAAAATCGATGTTTCGGGCAAAAGCCCTTCATCAGGAATAGAGGCAGAGTGCCTGAAGGGTGGAGAGATAAATACAGGCACTCTGCCTGTATTCCTGATTAAGGGCTTTTGCCCGAAACATCGATTTTACTGCTGCCTGAACTGCTGTGCTTTTCCAGCACCACTAATCCAGAATCTGGTTTCCAGCATCTGCAGTCATTGTTTTTACCTAGTGGATTTTAACCCTACTGCGAATCCCCTTGCGAGGGTGCCTGCCTTGAAGAAGTTTTCCTCCTCTCTCAACAAGAATCTCAGGGAGTCCCTCTCCCACTGCAACTCCCAGGTCATTTCCTCTGCCTTCTCATTTATCTCTCCACCCTACAGGCACTCTGCCTGTACTCCTGATGAAGGGCTTTTGCCCGAAACGTCGATTTTACTGCTCCTCAGATGCTGCCTGAACTGCTGTGCTTTTCCAGCACCACTAATCCAGAATCACTTCAGTCCAACCTGTCCATGCCAACCAGATATCCTAAATTAATCTAGTCCCATTTGCCAGCATTTGGCCCATATAACTCTTTCTAACTTATCCTTCTAACTTATATATCCATCCAGATGCCTTTTAAATGTTCATGTGCCTCTACCACTTCCTCTGGCAGCTCATTCCATACACGCACCAACCTCCTACCTAATCTTTTATGTTCACTCTGCAAAACTTTAACCCTTTCTCCATGTCGTTCCTACCAATATGGACAATAATTTCCGATTTCTCACTTTCCCTTTGACAAATAACTTCAAATGTTTTGCGATGTCCTTAACCCTGGCACCAAGAAAGCTACATACTATCCTAGCTTCATGCTCACTGCCACAGTATCTCTTGTCTGTGCCCCGACAGGAGAATCTCCATAACAATTATTCTTTTAAATCTTGACAAATCCTGTTTAATGTAAGATTCCTTCTTAGTGCCCAAGATCTGACTGCTACTTCATTAGATTCACTACACGACACTACAGTGTGGAAACAGGCCCTTCGGCCCAACAAGTCCACCCCGACCCTCCGAAGAGCAACCCATTCCCCCATGGCACTATAGGCAATTTAGCATGGCCAATTCACCTAACCTGCACACCTTTTGACTGTGGGAGGAAACCAGAACACCCAGAGGAAACCCACGCAGACACGGGGAGAACGTGCAAACTCCACACAGACAGTTGCCTGAGGCGGGAATTGAACCCGGGTCCCTGGCACTGTGAGGCAGCAGTGCTAACCACTGAGCCACTATGCTACCCTGGTATTTTCCTCTGAGAGACTATTCTCTTCAACAGTACCCAAAATGGAAGATCTATTTGAGAGAGGAATAGCCGCAAGACACTTCTGAACTACTTTCTTACCTTTCCTGACAGTCACCCATCTATCTGACTGATCCTAATGTGTAATTACTTCTCTAAATCTACTAACCATCACACTCAGTGTCTCTTGTATGCCCTTAGTGACATTAAGCCTAAAAAGAAGCTCTCCTATACATAAAAAAAGCCTTTCCTTCCCCACAAATTTAATGTTAAGTATGTGAAAAATAGAAGAAACATATAAATATTCAAAGGGATACAAACACTTAACTGAATAAACAAAAAATCGACTCCCCCTCAAATAATCCAAGATTTAGCTTTCAATCTCTAGATTTAAAAGAAACTCTTTCCAGATCCATCCATGTGTAGGCCTTCCCACAAGCTCCATAGATAAATAATCGCTCCTTCTTTGTGTATCTTTTATATAATTTTTTTTGTAAAAGATTCACTGTGCAGATCTAAACTTGATAAATGCAAACTCCATTGAGAAAAAAAACAGTTGAAATGTATCTCGTCTTTTCATTTTTTTGGTTTTAGTTTGTTTTACTTAATTTCTTTATTCATTCATGGGCTGTTGTTGTCTAGGTCAGTATTTATTACCTATCTCTAATTACCCAGAAGGCAGTTAAGAGTCAGTCACATTGTTGTTGTTCTGAAGTCACATGTTGGCCAGACCAGGCTGGACTGGTCTGTTGTGAGGGTCGATCGCTCTTTCCCTTGTGTTTTCTCTCCTCATCATTCTCTGCCAAGAAACCAGCTGAGTGAGTAATTGTTTTATGCTCTGCCATCCCCTGGTGCCCGCCTGAGCTGCTGATGTCTTGGATCTACTGTGTCCGTTGTACCCAATGTGGTCTCCTCTACATCGGGGAGACAGGACGCCAACTTGCGGATCATTTCAGAGAACGTCTCTGGGATACCCGCGTCCACCAACCCCACCGCCCTGGGGCTGAACACTTCAACTGCCCCTTCCACTCCACCAAGGATATGCAGGTCCTGGGCCTCCTCCATCATCTAACCCTTATCACCCAACACCTGGAGGAAGAACACCTCATCTTCCGCCATGGGACCCTTTCAACCAAATGAGATCAATGTAGATATCACCAGTTTCCTCATTTCCCCACCCTCCACCTTATCCCAGTCCCAAGCCTCCAACTTAACACCGCCCTCTTGACCTGTCCATCTTCCTTCCTTCTCACCCATCTGCTCCACTCTCCTCTCTGACCTATCACCTCACCCCCACCTTCATTTGCCTTCATCACATTCCCAGCTACCTTCCTCCCCAACCCCACCCCACTTCCATTTATCTCTTAGTACCCCACCCCGGCCCACAAACCTCATTCCTTTTGAAGGGCCAATACTTGAAACATCTATTCTCCTGCTCCTTGGATGCTGCCTGACCTGCTGTGCTTTTCCAGCACCACACTCTCGACTGTGTTCATCCTGAGGCAACCCACAACTGAGAATGGAAGCTCATTGCATGAACAGATCTATAGTTGAGTGATGTAGAAGTGTGCCAAGATCCCAACTCACTTCTGTTGTTACTGTTTGTTCCTCTGCCAAGTGGAAAGGTGGTGATGTAGTGGACCGGAAACCCAGAGGCCCAGGTTAATGATCCAAGGTCATGAGTTCAGACACCCACCAAGAAAGCTAATGGAGCTTAAATTCAATTAATGTGTCTGAGATTAATCTTAGTAATGGTGACGATGAAATCATGGTTTTAAAAACCATTTGGTTTACTAATGTCCTTTAGAAAAGGAAAATCAGTCGTCCTTACTCAGTCTATCATATATGTGTTATATGATTCCTGATGAAGGGCTCATGCCTGAAACGTTGACTCTCCTGCTCCTTGGATGCTGCCTGACCTGCTGTGTTTTTCCAGCAGCTCACTCACGATTATCATATATGTGATTCCAGATACCCCCACAGAAATGAGGTTGATTCATAACTGCCTCTGATATGGCCAAGCAAGCCACACAGTTCAAAGGTCAACAAATTAACCTTGCCTGTGATACCCACATCTGGTAAAGAATAAAAGAATAGAGAATCTTCCTTTAAGACCAGAAAATGCAGGAGCAGAATTAGTCCATTCAGTCTTCTCCACTATTCAGTAAGATCTGATCTGATAATTCTCCTCTCCACTTTCCTGTCTTTTCTGCATAAACCTTTTTGAACCACTACTGGTTAAAAATCTATATATCCCTTATTTGAATATTCTTTGAATATGATGAAGGAGCAGAGCTCTGAAAGCTTGTGATTTCAAATAAACCTGTTGGACTATAACCTGGTGTCGTGCGACATCTGATCCTGTCTACCTCAATTCAACACTGGCACTTCCACATCTTAAATATTCTTAATGACCCAAACTCAAGAGCCATTCTATGGTAAAAAATTACACTTCATTGCCTTCTGAGTTAAGAAATTCCTTTTCCTCTCTGTCTTAAATGGGGTGATCCTTGATTCTGAAATTATCCCTTATGGTGCTAGAATCTCCCCCAAATACAAATAACCTTTCTACATCTACCCTGTAAATTCCCAAAAGCAAAAGATAATCTATTTTTATCAATGATAGGTTTTAAGAAAAGTTCCTCATGACGGTGTACTGTTGAGCAAACTGCAGATCCCTATGTGGTTCTGAATCCTTTACAACTACTGGCTGTGGGTGGATAAAATATGATATATGTTGCACAAATACTCTGTCGCAGACAACTGTGTTGTAATCTGACGAATAAAAGTTGGGATTTAGGGGCTTTGTAAGGAGTTGGGTAATACTTTTGATGATTTGAAATCTGTGCCGAGTCTTTGGAATTACCAAATAGAATGTTGACACCGGTCGCTGGCCATGGTGCTGATCTCAGCAGGAAAGCGGTCCCAGGAAAAGGACTCATGTTTCTGATCATTAAAGGAGAAAAGAATAATTGCACAGAAGGCTGACTAGAATATCTGCACCAACCTGGCGCCCAGAACTAGCACAAGGTATTGAGAAGAGTCAAAATGGATTTTTAAAAGGGACGCAGTGTTTGGCTAATTTGCTGGAGATTTTTGAAGAGGTTATAGAAGGGGTCATCGAAGGGTAATGCTGTTGATGTGTACGTGGACTTCCAGAAGGCATTCAGTACAGTGCCATACAATAGGCTTGTAAGAAAAGTTACAGTTCATGGAATCAAAGGGACGGTAGCAGCATGTTGTCTGAGGGTTAGGAAACAGAGAGTAATGGCCAATGGATATTTTTCGGACTTGGGGAAGGTTTGTGGTGGAGTTCCCTAGGGCTGCATTGGAGAAAGTGCAGAAGAATTTAACAAGAATTAGTACACTTGCATTTCCTGGTATTTGGATGCAAAGGGCAATTTCAATGTTTGTGGATGATACAAAACTGGGAAACATTACAGTCTATGGGGAGGACAGTATAGAACCTCAAGAGGACATAGACAAGTTAGTGGAGTGGATGGCGAGGTGGCAGATAATGTTCAATGCTGAGAAGTGTGAGGTGATACTTTTGTACAAAGAGCATAGGGGGGACAATATAAAACAAGGGGTACAATTCCAAAAAGGGGGTATAGGAACAGAGGGACCTAGGTGTATATGTGCACAGATCATTGAAGGTGGCAGGACAGACGGAGAGAGCAGTTAGTAAAGCAGTACAATATTCTCAGCTTTATTGATAGGGGATGAGAGCACAAGTGCAAGGAGGTGATGTTGCATATGTATAAGAAATTTGTTAAACCTCAGCTGGAGTATTGTGAATACCTATAGGAAGGGTATCAACACAGAGTGCAGAAGCGATTTACAAGAATGGTTCCAGGCATGAGAAACTTCAGTGATGAGGATAGATTTGGAAAGGATTTGTCTGTTCTCCTTGGAGAGAACAAGGTAAGAAGAGATCTGATGGAAGGTTTAAAAGTTGCAAAGTGGTGAATAGAATAGATAAGCCATTCATGCTCTTAAAAGGATAAAGAGTTGAAGTGATTTTCCAATGAAATAAACATGATGTGAGAAAAAGCTTTTTCACACGATGGTGTCTGGAATGCACTGCCTGGGAAATGTGCTGGAGGCAGGTTCACTTCATGCATTAGATGATTATTTAAATGAAAATCATGTGCAAGGGTTAGGGGAAAAGGTAGGAAAATGGCTGTAAGTCCTGATGCTTATTTGGAGAGCCAGTGCAGACACAAACATCTGAATAGCCTCCTGCTGTGCTGTAACAATCCTGTGATTCTGCAAAGGTATGGAAAATTGAAGGACTTTTGGACTTGAGTTAAAGATCTGCTGCATGAATATCTACAAATTCTGGGGCCAAAGGTTAAGGATTGATTTTGCATGAGATTACCTGAGGATAAGTGGAGTGCAATATTCTAGCCTTGACTATCATTGTAGAAACAAGTATTCATTCTGCCAACTATTCTGTGAACCACCTCCACTACACTTCAGAATTACAGCATGCTACAGATTTGTTTGTTGTCAAAAAAGAATGTTCTATAGACCTGTGATCTTGCTATGAACGTAGTTGGAATTGAACAAATTCCAGAAAACTGCATGTCATTAGTGCCAACGTTAAGGTCCATTGGAGTTAAATTCAAGATTGTATAATTATGTGTTTTCAATGCAAGAGTTAGTCAGTTTTGCCAACACAATCTCGGTTTTGTGGAACACTTTGAAGATATTTATTCGTATTTGTGAATGTACATATTTTTGGGTAACTTGGATTCTTACGTATCAGGTTTATATTGAAAAAATGTTTTTACCTGTTCTGATTGGTGGCTTATGCCCTAAACACTGATACTCCTGCTCCTCAGGTGCTGCCTGACCTGCTGTGCTTTTCCAGCAACACACTCTCGATTCTGATCTCCAGCATCTGCAGACCTCACTGTCTCCAAAATGTATTGACACTCAAGCCTTATTGCTCCCAGGGTCATCACAAAAATTAAAGATTTAATCAAGTTACCCAGAGTCATCAATTTACCTCCCGATTTCTACACATCATGATAAGCTATTATTTGTTATGAAGGAATCAATTCTTGCTACAGGCAAAAAAAATCCACATTTTCAACATGTAACTCTACTGGCTGAAACTTGAATATCACAGAATCCCTACAGTATGGAAGCAGGCCATTCAGCCCATCAAGTCCACACAGCCCCTCTGAAAAGCATCCCACCCAGACCCACCCCATCCCTGTAACCCTGCAATTTCCATGACTAGTCCGCACATCCCTGGCCACTATGGGACAATTTCCCATGGCCAATCCATCTAAGTTGCACATCTTTGGACAGTGGGAGGAATCCAGGGCACCCAGAGGAAACCCACACAGACACAGGGAGAATGTGCAAACTCCACACAGACATTCACCCGAGGGTGGAATTGAACCTGGGTCCCTGGTGTTGTGAGGCAGCAGTGCTAACCACTGAGCCACTGCTTTGCCAAATATCCCCTTAAACTCCTGTATACAAATGTAGACAAATGACCAAACATGGATGCTATGTATGGAGAGAAAGGTGCTGGGAAATACAGTTCAAGAGAACCAATCCACATGATTCAATGAGTTGTCCCTTTTACTTCTATCAAATCCTTCTAATGTCTGATCTTCTTATTTCTGGCTCCTTTCAGTCTTTCCTACACTCATTGTATAGTCTGTCAGTTGCTGGTTAGAGGCAACAATTTATAGCAACTGGTGTGGGATAACAGCCAACTGTATTCACAGGTTTTGATTATTTCACTGTAGAGAGAGAGAGAGAGGGAGAGAGGGTGGGAGAGAGAGAGGAAGAGAGAGAGAGAGACTCTTAATTTTATTTGCAGTTTGTAAATTTCTGCCTCTGTATTGTTCCTGTCCACCTGCCCAGGAGCCAGTCATCGGGTTGATCTCATGTTGATGACTTCTGACCTTTTAACAATACCATTTCCCAAAAATGTCTCAGCACCGGTGCTAATGGGCCAATGTCAGAGGGTATTAAATGTGGCACTGACATTTATTCTGAAAGCTGACTGACACTGAGGAAAGTCCACATCCTAAAAACAATTTAAACAGCCTCTCATTTACATGGATGCGGTTATTTCTCTATTGCCTTTGATCAGATAAAACCCGTGCTGCAGTGAAATGTTAAGCGGATTCTTCAGTTCTGTTTACTTGCCAGAAACAGTTCAAGCAGAGATGGTTCAGTAATGCAAGGAGAGAAGTTTGGAATCTGTCACTGACTCTGGAGCAATCCACCTGAGCAGAAACTGAATACTGAACCATGCATCAGAAAGACATGAATGTTTCAGCACAGAAGTAGCACATTCAGCTCATCCATCCCTAACTGGTATTTACCCATCATGTGAGCAAGAGCCCTAGTCACGCACACCCAATTCTAATACCAGCTCAACCTTAAATATTCAATCGGATAGATGGATGAGAATTGATTTGGCTGCTGTCTCCTCCATTAACCCTAGCAGCAAATTCTACAGCCTCATAACTCTCTGTAGGATGTGCAGTATCCAACCTTTGTTCAACTATCTTTCTTTAATCTTGTCCCTCATTCTTAGAGTTGTGAGTTATATAAAATTATGTTCTATAATTGTACTTTTATAAGGTTTCTATATTTTAAGACTGTTGCTTTCAGGATAGGGCAGTGTGGATAAAAGTGGTCGTGAGATTTGTGCTGCAATTTACCCGATTGTAAGCCTGGATTATTTAATTGTTAAGAGCACAGAAGAGACTCAGATGGTTTTATTAACAGGGAGATGTGAATTATTTATATTTGGAGACAATTGCAACAGCTCCTAAGTAGTTCCTTAGGAATTTTAGTCATAAATGGTTTCTAAGTCTCTCAGAAAGGAGTAGAAGTTCTAAACCAGCCACTTTAGTCTCTGCTGACAAACAAAGCGGATCAAAGATCACTGATTAATATTTTTACTTAACCACAGAGCTAACGTATTTCCCAGTGCCATGGAAACAATGGTAAAGGAAACCATTTTGAGATCAGTTGATAGACTTCCTGATAAATCCAGGGATAAGTCAGACTGAGAGGTTCTGCACTTGGGTGGGACTTGTGTGGGTTGTAGCCAGTTAAAAAGAGAGAAATCAAAGGACAAAAGCAGCCAGGCCTGACTGGAAGCAAAGGAAATGCTGACTGTGTTTCTTTGCCGTGTAGAACTGATGTGGAAATGCACATTCAGATTGAAGACCAAATTTATGAGTTGTTAAAAGAGCCTTGAGGTTTCACCTAACTTTGAGAAGGAATTTACAGTTATAACCCCTGTCAGTGAAACATAATTCTTGAATCAGAAGTTACCCAGTTGGGGAAGTAAAACGGAAGTTGGGATGACTGTGGTCATTTTGCAATAAGAACTGTCATTGTCTAGAGTTCAAAATGTTATAACGTGGCCAAAAGGTGTCCATTGCCATGAGTTAAAGTGTAAGTTGTCGACATGAACAATAATCAATAGTGGTTTTGGATGTTTGATACAATTAAAATTTAACAAAGTGGAATGTTGACATGTTCTTTCAGCTGTTAACTGGAAGTTTGAATTTTCTTTTCTTTCTATGGAGATTGTATAACAATAGCTTGAGCTTGTGGTCCTTCCCTCTACAGTCTCCTTTACTAGAAGGTTTCTGTGCTCATCGTGATGCATTTGATGAGTTCCAACCATTAGTCACAATGAAATTGGTGAATAGTAAATGAAGAAAATCACTCCAGATAGTTCATGATTTTTTTCAGAAGCAGCAATGATTTAACATAATCGAAATTGCTGGAGAAATTCAGCAGGTCTGGCAGCATCAGTGGAGAGAAAGCCGAGTTGACATTTTGAGTCTGGTATGACTTCTTCAGCATGAATCATAGAATCCCTACAGTATGGAGGCAGGCCATTCAGCCCATTGAGTCCACACTGACCCTCTGAACAGCATCCCACCCAGACCCACACTCCTAACATATTCCTGTAAGCCTGCATTTCCTGTGGCTAACCCACTTAACCTGCACATCCCTGAACACAATGGGCAATTTAGCACAGCCAATCCACCCAAACCTGCACATCTCTTGAGGAGACCAGAGCACCTGGCAGAAACCCATACAGACACAGGGAGAATGTGCAAACTCCACACAGTCTCCTAATGGTGGGATCAGACTGGGTCCCTGGCTCTGTGAGGCACCAGCATTAACCACTGAGCCACTGTGCTGTGAAGGCTGGCTAGACTCGAAGCATTAACTCTGTTTCTCTCTCCACAAATGTTGCCAGACCTGCTGGAGTTTGCCAGCAATATATGTTTTTGTTTCAGATCTTCAGCATCCACAGCTCTTTGTTACATTTTAATGCTTTAACACAGTTGTTGCCTGATGAAGCAATTCAGGCAATAGCTCCTAATACTTGCAGAGCACTACTGTGTTCAATGAAAGCACAGATCAACTTCTGAGGAGCTCATTTATGAATCACAGAATCTTTAGCTAATGCAAAAAACATCTTCAAACTGATGGGGAATTATCCATTCCGAAAAGAGGCCTTTATTAGTTCAGTTCTGCTTCTCCAGAATGCATCCATAAACTTAAAATGTCAAATATAATCAGATATATTGTTCAAATTTCTCTTCCTTGTTTTTAATTCATGGGGAGATAATGGCCAAGGGGTCTCATTTGTTCAACGGTGACCATTTGCTCACATCTGTTTGCTTTGTATTCTGGAGCACTGATACCCAACAACACACAACCATTATTGTCACCTGACTGCAAAAACTTAGTGTGGCATGTCCAGTTTAGTGATCCATTTTTCCAAATCTTGGAAGCATTGTACAGTTGTGAGGCGGACAGTGTAAAACTATAAAGAGAATTTGAGAAGTTGATGGAGTGGGCAGATTGGTCGGGAGTGAAGCTCAGTAGAAAGAGGTGTCAGGTGGACAGGTTTAACCTCCACAACCACCTGATGAAGGACCAGCACTCCGAAAGCTAGTGCTTCCAAATAAGGGGGTGGCATGGTGGCTCAGTGGTTAGTACTGCTGCCTCTCAGCACCAGGGTCCCAGGTTCAATTCCAGCCTCAGGTGACTGTCTGTGTGGAGTTTGCATGTTCTCCCCGTGTCTGTGTGGGTTTCCTCCGGGTGCTCCGGTTTCCTCCCACAGTCCAAAGATGTGCAGGTTAGGTTGGATTGGACATGCTAAATTGACAATAGTATTAGTCAGAGGGAAATGGGTCTGGGTGGGTTGCTCTTGGGAGGGTTGGTGTGGACTGGTTGGGCTGAAGGGCCTGTTTCCACATTATAGGGAATCTAAAAAAAACCAGTTGGACTACAACCTGGTGTTATGTGATTTTTAACTTTGTATACCCCAGTCCAACAGCGACTCCTCCACATCATGGGGATTAGAATACAGGAGCAAGAAGGTTATGATGAACTTATTTAAAGTCCATTGTTTGACCTCAGCTGGAATATTGTGCACCACACTTTAAGAATGCAATGGAGAGAGTGAGGAAGAAGTGTACAAGAATGGTTCCATGGATGAGAAACTTCAGATCTGGACATGAATTAAAGAGGTTGGGACTGTTCACCTTAGAAAGAAGGCTAAGAGGAGACCTCATTTTCAAATTCATGAGAGGTTTGGCCGTAGTGAATGGGCAAAAACTGTTCCTGCTCATAAAAGAATCAAGAATGAATTGGCAGAGATACAAGGTAATTTGCAAAAGATGTGAATATAATGTGTAAAAACAACTTTTCTCTTAAAGTAAGTGTTCAGGTTTAAAATGCACAGGCTGAAAGAGAAGGGGGGTGGGGGTATGTTCAATCAAGGACATTGACCAATGTATTTAAATAGGAACAATATCCAGGGTTATGGGAGAATGGCAGTGAGAAATGACGGTCATTCAGAGAGTCAGTATAGGCACAGTGAGTTGAATGGCCTCCTTCTGTGCCATACCATTGTTTTTCTTGGTGGTTTGGTGACCTCCTGAGGTACAGGGGTAGAGAAACGAGGATCTGACTGAACCGGAGGATGTGTTGTATTCCACAGTCTAGCATTCCTGGTCTCAATCACACTTTGTGTCAGTCTCCCATCATGCGTTTATGTAGCAAGCGACCACATTGACCAGGTCCTGTGCTGATACAGTTCACCGCAGTCCAACCTCATTGAGGGAGGTTGAAGCCAGGGACCATTGCGTTTGAGTCAATGATGAGTGTATTTTTAATGTTGCTTCATCCCAGGGAGGTGGTCATCTGGGTGCTGGGTTGATAGCAGCTGCATTAATGTTAGATTCATGCTTTACACAATTACGGGAGTGATTTTGTCTGCTTTCTTAATGAGTTTTTGTAGGTGTGAAAGTGAGTGGTGCTTGTTTACAGGAGCACAAGGGAATATGGTCAATGGCCGTATGGGACGGGGTAGGGAATCACTTTTGGAGTGGATTTCATCAGCTCTGACATCACCCTCCTGGTTGATTTTAGCTGCATATCTGACAAACAGCTGCAACTTAATATTTAAGACCAGGAGCAGAAGTAGACAGATTTTCATACTCTTTTAGGTTTCCCCAACCCTATTGCTAGGGGTGTGGTAACATAGTGGTTATATTACTGTGCTGGTAATTTAAAAGTCAACATTAATATGGCCGCAGAGATGTACAGCACAGAAACAGATCCTTCAGTCCAACTCATCCAAATTAGATATTCTAACCTAATCTAGTCCCATTTGCCAACGTTTGGCCCATATCCCTCCAAGCCAATCTTATTCATATACCCATCCAGATGCCTTTTAAATGCTGTAATTGAAAAAGTTGACTCTTAGGTCCCTTTTAAATCTTTCCTCCCTCACCCTAAAACGATGCCCTCCAGTTCTAGACTCTCCCATCCCAGGGAAAAGACTTTGTCTATTTATCCTATCCATGCCCCTCATGATTTTATAAACCTCTATAAGGTCACCCCCCCCCCCCCCCAGCCTCCGATGCTCCAGGGAAAACAGCCCCAGCCTATTCAGCCTCTCTCTATAGCTCAAACCCTCCAACCCTGGCAACATTCTTGTAAATCTTCTCTGAACCCTTTCAAGTTTCACAACATCCTTCCGATAGGAAAGAGACACAATATTCCAAAAATGTCCTAACCAATGTCCTGTAAAACTGCAACATGACCTCCCAACTCCTATACTGATCAAGAATAAATGAGATAAAATGCAACTACAGTAATTGGGGAATTTAAATTCAATTAATTAAATATGTCTTGAATTTGGGGACAGTAGGATGGATACTATTCTCAGACATGTTGATCACAAAACTGTTGACTTGTTGTAAAAGCTCATCTGGTTCTGTTTAAAGAGGGAAGTCTGCTGTCTTTACCCAGTCCACAGCCAATGCTGAACCTGCACAAGTTTGGAATGTGGGAGGAAACTCATGCAGACATGAGGTGTATGGAGTTTGCGCATTCTCCCCGTGTCTGCATGAGTTACCTCCCACATTCCAAACTTGTGCAGGTTAGGATTAGTTGACTGTGCTAAATTGCCCATAATGTTCAAGGATGTGTATGTTAGGTGCATTAGTCAGGGGTAAATGTAGGGTAGGGGAATGGGTCTGTGTGGGTTACTCTTCGGAGGGCCGGTGTGGACATGTTGGGCCGAAGGGCCTGTTTCCACACTGTAGGGCTTCTATGATTCTAAGGTGAACTACATATTGCAGAGACACAGCAATGAATTGACACTTCACTGTCCTCTGAAATGACATGGAGTTGTATGGATGGACAATAAATATGTAACCCACATCGTGCGATTGAAAATTAATGGCTTTTTTATTTGTCACATCAACAACACTGCATTTGCAAAACAAAACGAAAAGCTCTTGGAATCTCCTTGTTTCATCTTGTTTAATTATCTGCAAATTTAACTAATGATTACCATAGAAACTGTTACACACGATAAAGGGCTACTAAGCTGTTTTATCCACTCTCCCTCTGGCAGGATGATAGCTGAAGAAAAGTCTATCACTTCAAAGTGGCCGTATATTGTTCCTTACGCGTGGAAACATGACTGTCAATTGGTACTGCCTTTGTGGACAATAATGGGATTTTTTTTTAAAAAGCCATGCATTATAATTTCATGATGCTGGTACTTATCTCCTGAGGAAAGTCTTGAGATCTTCTCCTGGCATTCAACAACTGCAATTATTTTATCAATTTTTAAATAAATTGTTGCTTAACATTTCTTTCTGTTTAATAAATCATGGTACTTGAGAAGTATTTGTAAGATTATTTGTTCTCCTTCTGTTCTTGCTGGTAATGAATGTAGAAAGCTCACAGCTAAAGGTTTCCATGGAAATATCTTCCAGATATAGACTCTTCAGACCTGGGGAAACAGAGCTCCCGGTTGGTTAGAAATGTGCCAGTTTTTCAAATGCAGCTTTATTTGGGGAAAAGGAACATGTACATTGCATGGCATTATACCAATGGCTTATTTAGGGACATACACTAGGAATGTAACCAACCAACAGAAAATTAAACGCTCGGGTGAGCTTGAATACTGATATGGGATTTCAAGCATCTGCAGCTCTTTGGATGGAGAAAGTTTAGATGGTTCATGGAAAACGTAGGATAGTGAAGAGTGGAATTGCACAGGATCTCGTTCTGGTTATTCCAATGTTTACCCTGTCATGAATATTATACGTAGAAACATAGAAAATAGGAGCAGGAGTAGGCCATTCAGCCCTTTGAGCTTGCTCTGCCATTCAATGTGACCATGCGCTAATCATCCAACACAGCCCCTTATTCCTGCTTTCTCTCCATACCCTTTGATCCATTTTGCCGTAAGATCTACGTGCCCATGGAGCAAACATTGGTCAGTATTCCAATTTTTGATAAAAGTCTTGGTGAGGCAGAGGAAACTTCTCCTTAAGCAGTCCCTCAGGATTGAGGGTGACTCGCTTCCTCTCTAGACCGCTGGGTTCTGAGACGGCTGATCAAACCAATGCACATTCTGCAGACTCAGTCACACAGGGGTATGTGATCAATGGTTTATCTGGAGGTTTATGTACTCCCTCTGATTCATCAGCTTCAACATGTTTCTGAAGGAGACTCCAGTGAGCTTGGGGGTCCTCCTGATTCAGCCTTCTCTATTTCTGTCAGCTACAAGCCTGCAACTGTGAGCAGTGTGCATCGTTGATTGATTTCTTCAGGGCTACCTTTCCAATATCCCAAAAGCTGTCCTCCTTGGAATCTCCTTAAAGAAAAGCAGCCAAATTTACGAGGTTCTGAAGAGGAGGTGCACCAGATTTGTAACATTAACTCTGCCAGACCTGCTAAGTTTCTTAAGCCTGAGTTTGCCGAAGAAAAACAGCGTGTTTGGGAGCTTACTGTCTAACTATATGAGCCATCCATCAGAGCTGTGGTTTTGAGTGATTGATACATTGATGCTGAACATGTTGGCTTGGTTGAGGACCATACTGTAGTACCACCTTTCTTGTGGGATTTGGAGGATCTTGCAAAGACACCAGTAGAATCCCCACAGTGTGGAAACAGGCCCTTTGCCCCGACAAGTCCACACCTACCCCCTGAAGAGTAACCCACCCAGACCCATTCCCCATACATTATGCACTTAACCTACAATCCTTAAGCCCAATGGGTAATTTAGCATGGCCAATTCACCTAACCTGCACATTTGTGGACTGTGGGAGGAAACCGGAGCACCCGGAGGAAACCCACGCAGACACGGGGAGAACGTGCAAACTCCGCACAGACAGTTTCCCGAGGCTGAAATCGAACCCGGGTCCCTGGCGCTGTGAGATAGCAGTGCTAACCACTGAGCCACCATATCACCCCACTGTGGGGATGTGCCTGTTGTGTTTTGAGTTGTAGATTGTCTTAAAGTTGTGTAGGATCACTGCTACTGGCCAGCCTTGATCGCAATCTTGGTTGTGAGAACCTGATACTCAGCTCCAATACCTTTGCCCTCTGTCTGTCGAGTTAGAGGCGATGGTGAATTGTATTCTCTGTGCCTGCACTCTTCAAGAGGAGACTCCCAAGATGCAGAAATTGGTCTGGATATTTTTCAGAATCTCACTATTGATCTTAATTGATGGGTGGAGCTGTTTGGTTTTGAGAAATAGTTGGAAAAAGGACATTTATTCTCTGTGAATCCTGTAAAAGATCAATTTCTCATATGTTTTGGGGAAAGAGTTGATAATGAGCTGAAGCTGACTTTGTGAATGAGCATGCACACAAACTGAAGCTCAGTGCTTGAAGTTGAGCTGAAATGTTTGAAGACAATGTAGGTTGAATAGTTCACTGTCTATTCTGTAGATTATCTCTACCTCTGCGGTTGATAAGCTGGCCACCTACTCTTTAAAATATCTCTGTAGCTGGAGGTGAGGCGCAGTGAGGAAAATGGGGAATCGCAGAATGTTACAGTGCAGAAGGAGGCTATTCAGCCCATCATACCTGCACTGGTTCTGTAACCGAGTGCCAACCTCCTGCTTTTCCCTCAGACCCTTTCACAACATTTCATCCAAATAATCATCCCGTGCCCTCTTGAATGAGAAAAGAGTTGGTGGAACGTTGAAGCCATGTTTGACCCTCATGATCACTGGGATGGAGAGAATCAAGGGAGCTCAAGGTGACTAACCAATAACCAAATGGAGTACCACATGTTACTGCGTTATATTTTCTTAAAAGGAAACGGCAGACTGAGCAGTTCAGTTTTATTCCAGAGTGATGGATTTGTCAAATAGGAAGGTTATACCAAACGTGGACCAAAACTTGGTCAGACCACACTTGGAGTCCTTTTCTTCTCATTCATGCTGGGGATGTGGGTGTTGCTGGTTGGGCAGCCTCTATTGCCTGTCCCTAGTTGCCCTTGAGAAGGTGGTAATGAATTGCTCTCTTGAACCACTGCACTCTGTGTGCTTTAGGTTGACCTGCAATGCCATTAGGGAGGGAATTCCCTGATTTTGACCCAGTGACAGTGAAAAAAACGGCGATATATTTCCAAGTCAAGATGATGAGTGGCTTGGAGGGGAACCTGCAGGTGGTGCTGTTCTCATGTACCTGCTGCCCTCGTCCTTCTAGATGTGCTGGAATGTGCTGGAATTTGGAATGTGCTGCCTAAGGACTTTTGGTGAATTTCTGCAAATGCATCTTGTAGATCATGCACAGTGTCGCTATTGAGCATTGGTGCTGGAGGGAGTGGATGTTTGTGGATGTGGTGCCAATCAAGGGGGTTGCTTTGACCTGGGTAATGTTAAGCTTCTTGAGTGTTGTTGGAGCTGCCCCCATCCAGGCAAGTGAAGATTATTATATCACTCTCCTGACTTGTGCCTTGATGATGACATACAGGCTTCGGGAAGTCAGGAAGTGGGTTACTTGCTGCAGTATTCCTAGCCTCTGACTTACTCTCGTAGCCACTGTGCTTATATGGTGAGTCCAATTGAATTTCTGGTCAATGGTAACCCCGAGGATCTTGATAGTGGGGCATTCAGTGATGGTAACACCATTGAATGTCAAGGGGCTGTGATCAGATTAGATTACATTACAGTGTGGAAACAGGCCCTTCGGCCCAACAAGTCCACACCGACCCATTGAAGCGCAACCCACCCATACCCCTACATTTACCCCTTACCTAACACTACGGGCAATTTAGTATTGCCAATTCACCTGACCTGCACATCTTTGGACTGTGGGAGGAAACCGGAGCACCCGGAGGAAACCCACGCAGACACAGGGAGAATGTGCAAACTCCACACAGTCAGTCGCCTGAGGCGGGAACTGAACCCGGGTCTCTGGCGCTGTGAGGCAGCAGTGCTAACCACTGTGCCACCGTGCCACCGTGCTGTGGTTAGATTGTTTCTTATTGGTGATGGTCATTGCCTGGCATTTTTGTGTGGCATGAATGTTACTTGCCACTTGACAGCACAAGCCTAGATGTTGTCCATATCTTTCTGCATTTGAACATGGACTGCTTCAGTACCTGAAGAATTGTGAATGGTGCGGAATATTGTGCAATCTTCCCATTACCAACCTTATGATGGAGGGAAGGTCATTGATGAAGCAGTTCAATATGATTGGGACCAGGACACTACCCTGAGGAACTCCTGCAGTGTAATCCTGGAGCTGAGATGACTGACCTCCAATAACCACAACTGTCTTCCTTTGTGCCAAGTATGACTCCAACCACTGGATGGTTAGCCCCCGAATTGCATTGATTCCAGTTTTGCTAGGGCTTCTTGGAGACTCACTCAGTCAAATTCAGCCTGATGCCAAGGCCTGTCACTCTCATCTCCCCACTGGAATTCAGCTCTTTTGTCCATGTTTGAACTAAGACTGTAATGAGGTCAGGAGCTGAGTGGCCTGGCAGAACCCGAGCTGGGCATCACAGCAGGTTATTGCTGAGCAGGTGCTGCTTGATAGCCCTGTTGATGGCACCTTCCATCACTTTACTAATGATCGAGAGTTGACTGATGGGGCAGTAATTGGCCAGGTTGGATTTGTCCTGCTTTTTGTGTACAGGACATATCTGGGCAAATGTCCACATTGTTGGGTAGATACCATTGTGCTAACAATATTGGAAGAGCTTGGCTAGAGGGGTGGCAAGTTCTGGAGCACAAGTCTTCGGCCGGAATGTTGTCAGGGCCCATAGCCTTTGCATTATCCAGTGTCTCCAACCTTTTCTTAATATCATATGAAGTGAATTGAATTGGCTGAAGACTGTAACCCTGGGGATCACTGGAGGATGCTGAGATGGATCATCCACTGGACACTTCTGGCTGAAGATTGCTGCAAAAGATTCAGTCTTATCTTTTGTACTGATGCGCTGGGCTCTTCCATCACTGAGGATGGGGATATTTGTGGAGTCTCTTCCTCCAGTGAGGTTTTAACTGTCTACCACTGTAGCCGGTAACCGTGTTATGAAAATAGAATAGAATCCTCACAGTGTGGAAACAGGCTGTTCGGCCCAATAAGTCCACACTGACCCTCCGAAGAGCAACCCACCCACACCCATTTCCCTCTGACTACTGCACCTAATACTATGGACAATTTAGCATGGCCAATTCAGCTGACCTGCACATCTTTGGACTGTGGGAGGAAACCAGAGCACCCGGAGGAAACCCACGCAGACACGGGGAGAGCGTGCAAACTCCACACAGACAGTTGCCCAAGGCTGGAATTGAACCTGGAACCGTGAGGCAGCAGTGCTAACCACTGAGCCACCATGCCATCCAGGATTGTTACTGGCTCTACAATCTTTGCCCTGAAAGCAAAGTATAACTATCCAGCCAAAATGCTGAAAAGCTTATTAAGAGAAATTTCAAATCATTAACGTAATTTTGTCAACTTTACCAGCCTAAGCCTTGGTTTGGTGATTAAATTTTCAGCCTAACAAAATTATTTCAGGATATAATATATCAGAAGGTATACTATGGTAGATACAACCTCTCAAAGTTAACTGATATCAGAAAGTTGAATC
Organism: Chiloscyllium plagiosum; assembly: GCF_004010195.1. Lineage (NCBI taxonomy): Eukaryota > Metazoa > Chordata > Chondrichthyes > Orectolobiformes > Hemiscylliidae > Chiloscyllium > Chiloscyllium plagiosum. The sequence goes on from NC_057738.1 coordinate 38,431,670, forward strand.
CTAACTTTAGAATTTCAAGATATTGTTGTCTGTTTGAGTTGGTGAGGGATTGTGTAGGATCTGGCAACTTTTAATATTAGATCATGAATATTTATTACGTTCTGGGATGACATTGTAGCAATGAGTACTATATCACTAGAGAATATGGTTATTCAAGAAAGCTATAACATGACAATTCCAGTTTTAAGTGGCCTACAATTCATAAACCCTCCTTAAGAAACAATGGAAAATTCAAGATAACACAGGAAAAGGAATGTATTATTGGCCCAGCATCATTTCTCAGATAGGTGGTGTGTCCTCGTCACAACCTGTCAGAGAGAGTGTGAATATCAGGATGTTTGCAGTCAGCAGTCAACCAGAAAATGCTGCTGTTGTCTGTGTGAGCTTTTGCTTATATTTTGCTCTAGCTTTAAGAACTTTGGGCAGAATCTTCCCAGCCCCTGGATAACGTGGGCAGTGGTGTGTCAGTGGGGAAGTTTGACAAGATCGGATAAATGGGATCCACAGTTAAGTAGAAAGACAGAAAATAGGAGCAGCAGTGGGCCATTCGGCCCTTTGAACCTGCTGCTGCCATTCATTAAGACCATGACTGACCAATAACCTGTTCCAGCTTTCTCCCCATACTCTTTGATCCCTTTAGTCCTAAAAACGATATCAAACTCCGACCTGAAAACATTCAGTATTTTGGCATTGACTGCTTTCTGTGGCAGGGAATTCTGTGGCTCCCCACTCTTGGGTGAAGACACTTCTCCTCATCTCAGTCCGAAATGGCCTACCTGGTATCCTTGGAGTGTGAGCCCTGGTTCTGGACTTTTGGGGAGGCGATGGTCTAGTGGTATCATTGCTGGACCGTTAATTCAGAGATCCCAGGTAATGTTCTGGGGACCCAGGTGCAAATCCCGCCATGGCCAGATGCTGGAATTTGAATTCAATAAATATCTGGAATTAATAATTAATGATGACCATGAATCCATTGTCAGAAAACCCCATCTGGTTCACTAATGCCCTTTAAGGAATGAAACTGCCATTCTTACCTGGTCTGGCCTACAGCAACGGGGTTGACTCTGAATTGCCTTCTGGGTAATTAGGGATGGGCAGTGAATGCTGCATGGCCAGCGACGCCCTCATCCTGTGAATGAATAAAGAAAGTAAAAACTCCCACGTCAACAGGAACATCCTTGCTGTGATTAGCCTGTTGAGGAATGTCCAGCTGTGGTTATAACAGTGAGATGAGAATCTCACGAGTGAGTATTGAGAGACCTGTCGGCATGCATTGACATCTGACTTATAGGCAGGTTACTATTTCCCCAAGCAGTCGGGTGAAACTCAGTAGCCCCCATGTGAGTGTCAGAGCAAATCCTTGGGTCATGGTCAGCAGAATCCTCCTGTGTTTCTCCTGAAGGGTGAATACTCACCATCATGGCCCATTTCCGACTCACTGATAATCTGATTCATTTTGGAGCTGCCACTGGTGTATGGGGGAAAGGCTTCCAGCTCAGGATTTTTAGCGTGCTCTCTGAGCACTCACTGACTTGACACCTGCATGGATGCCCCACAACATCTCTGCTCTGCCTCGCCCTTCTGCACACTGCCACATCATTCAGAACTTACATCCTCACGGTACTTTGGGTCGTGCTGTTTAGTACACACGCAAAGCCAGGCAGCTTGTCACGGTTGCCAGTGGTGATCAGTCAAGGGGTTGGACATGCTGCTGTGTCAGGAGGACATTTTGAAATTTGGCTGACAAGTGGAATAATCAGAATAAATGTCAGAGGCAGTGAAGAAAAGGCAAGGATAATGTGGAGGCGTCAAATGAAGAAGATGGGGAAAGAGAGACACAGCGCGAAGTAAAACATAAGGATGAATGAGGCTAATGGTAAACACACAAAGTAATTGCAGAGCTAAGCTTCTGTAAACAAGGTTAGCTGTAATAGTTTTTGTGCTAAATTGATACTGTAGAGGTTTGGGGTGTACGCGTCTTAATCAGTTTTGAAGTTTCAGTGTATTACATTGCTACAGATTTCATTAGCTGTTGCGTTTTTCTCTCACAATGAGGATTACCCCACTTGGGAAATGATAAAAGGCCATCAAAATAGTTGATGAAATGTGAAACTGATACTGTTAGATGTTCTATTATGTTGGGTTATCAATTGAAGTAGGCTCATTTTTATTTAATGGAAAATAAATTCTCTTAATTTCTTTGTGAAGAATTTTCTAATGCAGCAAATCCCATTGGTGTCTTTGTTACACAGGAGTACGTCTCAAGAGCACCAATCAGTTAGCTCATGACTAATTTGTACCTTAATTCCACTTATTCGACTTTTCCATGTTCCTTAATACTCTAACAAATATCCAGAATAAATTCTGCTGGTTTGCATCTACGGTGATGGGCAAAATGTTTCTTGAAGAGGATCACAAGCATTGGACGGGCAGCTGTAATTTTGGCTCACGAACAAAACCGGCTTGGGAAAAACAAACGTACAGTCCTCTAGAGTCAATCTGTAAGGTTTTTATCCTCGGTATGTTACAATCTGAGCAATTCACATCCACCAAGAATGAGGGAAATTTCCTACTTCAATGTCTTTTTAGACATTTGTTCATGGGATGTGGGTGTCATTGGCAAGGCCAGAGTTTATTGCCCACTGCTAATTGCCTGCAGTGCAGTTACAAATCAACCACAGTACTGTAGTTTTAGAGACAAGAGTAGGCCACATTGGTAAGGACAGCAGAAATCGTCCTCTAAAGGACATTAGAGAACCACATGGGTTCAATAATCAACAGTGGTTACATGGTCACCATTAAACTATTGCTTTATTCAGTTCAAACAACGTCATCTGTCACAGATGGATTCCTGTTCTTAGAAACAGTAGGCCAGGGTTCAGGATTATTTCATTGCTCAGATCTCTGAGTATAGGTGCTGGGTCATATTGAGGTTGTACAGGATATTGGTGAGGTCTCTTCTGGAATACTGTGTCCAGTTCTGCAAAGGAAAGATATTATTAAGCTGAGGAGGGTTCCGAAGAAATTTACCAGGATGTTGCCGTGAGTGGAGGGTTTGAGTTATAAAAATAGGCTGGATTGGCTGGGACTTTTTTCACTGGAGTGTAAGTGGTTGAGGGGTGACCTTACAGACGTTTATAAAATAATGAGGAGTATGGATAATGTTGTCCTTTCCCAGGGGGATTTAAAGACTAGTGGACATAGAGAAAGATTTAAAAAAGACATGAGGGGCAATTTTTTTACACAGAGTGGTTCATGTGTGGAATGAACTTTCAGAGGAAGTGGTGGATGTAGATATATTTACAACATTTAAAAGACATTGAAATAAGTTGGGGAATAGGAAAGGTTTGGAGGGGAATGGGCCAAGTGTTAACAGGTGGGACTGGTTTAGTTTGGGATTATGGTTGGCATAGACAAGTTGGACCAAAGGGTCTGTTTCTGTACTGTATGACTGTTTGACTCTACTAGTCGAGTGATATCACCACTACATTATCACCTCTATAATTCATCCTTTGCATCACATGGAAAGGCAAGGTCACCAATGAGTCAGCCATTTCTAGGAAAAACGTGTTGATTTGTATTAGCTCTAATCAAGCAAATCAAACACAGGATGGCTGCATTCCCCAAGGATATTCCAGTCACAGGCACATCAGTGCCTGGGCACCTAATGCTAAGCTATTTAGATACAAACAGGAGCACACTTTCTTCATTATGACACTCTTCAACGTGCTTAGGCACTTAACAGCATCCGGGTCGCATATTAATAAACGCAAAGACCTGCAGATTCTGGAAATCTTTTATTCCAAGTGGCTCAGTCTTTGCCTTTTGTGAATTGGCTTGCTCAATTTGAGGAGAGCTGCCGCTGATGATTTTATCTGACCTTATCAAAGCTCTGATGCTGCCTTCTCATTATTACCCACAAATGAAGGGAGACCAGTCACACGGTTTTCATCTGAATTTTCTGCATCAGAATCTTCTTGGAAGAAAGAGTTCAGAATTTCCACTGCTGGGGGAACACAGGGGACCAGTACAGCACAAGGGGCTGAATAGCCGTCTTCTGCACTGTAACAGTTCTGTAATTCTTTGTATGAAAATAAAGGTCCTTCTGGCTTCACCTTTGAGTGGCCTGGCTTTAATGACAGGATGATGACGGCTCGCTCCCCTACCAGTGAACATTGATTCTCTCCATCTTCCCTACCCCATTCTTCAATCAACTAAAACTCCTCAAGTTTTTCTTGTCTTCATAATTTAATCCTTTCAGCCTTGGTCCTTCTGCGCTGCACCAAGCATATCCTTCCTGAGCTGTATTATCCAATTGGAATTTAATCAGAATTTGGTAAAACTGTATAGAATAATTTTGACTACCCTTGAGAAAATGGTACAGATTCCATTGGGCCTTCAACTATTTTCTGTACCTGTCATCGAGGATTTCGAGGGCGAAAGTTTTTCACTGTATTTTGTTGTATTCTTACTGTTAAAATACACGTGACAATAAAACCAAAAATCAAATCAGAATTTAGTGATTTCTGCACATGGTTTGCTCAACATCCCCGTTCCTCCAAGGTTCCTAGTTTCTAACCATTTAGAAAATATTTTCTCTCTTCCTTGTGCTTAAAGTGGGTAACTTCTCATTTTCCCACATTGACCTCCTACTGCCACAGTTTGACCTATTCTCCTCACCCATCAGTGACCCTTTGCAATGATCTGCTACAACCAACACGGTTCCAGTGATTGTATCAGCAGACTTGGATATTCAGCACTTTCGTTTTTTCCATTTTAAATCATTATAAGATACACTAAGTCCCTCGGATTACATATTTTTCACCTGAATGTTGGTCAGTTATTTGGGTGTGTTTTCTTGTTCAGTGATGTGGGATTGGTTTTAATTATGTTTCCTGCTGGTCTGACCTAAGGCCTCGTGACTTGATCAGCTCCATTTTGGAGCAGACTCTCTTCCTCCCTGACCATCTTCTCATCGCTCCAACACACGGCCTTTGCCAATCGCCAATTCTTTCCTCTCGTTAGGCCTCCTGTTCTCTGACTCTTGTGCTCCTGGTAATGGATCCCTGAAGATTCCAGCAATCAGATAACACACACAACGTTGGGGTTGGGACACGGGTCTGGGACACGATGCTTCTCCCTACCCTGTGGTAAATCGAGGACTGTGGTATCACTTGCTTCACTCTCACCTTCCTCATGGATGTGGGAGCTGAACCCAGTGGTTTTAAAACCCAGGTGGGGGTGGAAGGGTGGTTCAATAGTGGAGGGGCGGTGGGGCTGGTGAAGCTGAGCACAAACACTGGAAGAGAACTTGTCTCCTGCAAGTTGCTCCTCTTGTCTCTTGCCCGCAGAGAAATACCAATTGTGAGGGTCAGGGAGCAGGAGGCACAGTGCCTGTGTGTGCCAGGGAGAGGCAGGAGCTTAATTCAGGCGTCTATTGGCGAGGGGATCTGCTAAATCTGAGATCCAGCAGCATTAAGGTGGTTTAGGGAGTCGGGGAGGTTGCCCTGGATACTGAGCGGTGAAGGTAGAGGTTAGAGAGCAGGATAGACTGCAAGGCTTAGGGTCAGGGAGAGAAAGAATTGCAAGGTTTGTGAAGGTTTGTAGCTCAGGTTGAGGTTTAGGGTGTAGGTTTGCTCGCTGAGCTGTAGGTTTGATATCCAGACGTTTCATTACCTGGCTAGGTAACATCATCAGTGGCGACCTCCAACTGAAGCGAAGCTGTTGTCTCCTGCTTTCTATTAAATGTTTGCCCTTGATGGGGTTCCTGGGGTTTGTGGTGATGTCATTTCCTGTTCGTTTTCTGAGGGGTTGATAGATGGCACCTAGATCTATGTGTTTGTTTATGGCGTTGTGGTTGGCGTGCCAGGCCTCTAGGAATTCTCTGGCATGTCTTTGGTTTCCAGCATCTGCAGTCATTGTTTTTACCTAGTTGATTTTAACCCTTCTGCGAATCCTCTTGCAAGGATGACTGCCTCAAAGAAGTTTTCCTCCTACTTTCTCCCCACCCCTACCCTCCTCTAGCTTATCTCTCCACCCTTCAGGCTCTCTGCTTTTATTCCTGATGAAGGGCTTTTGCCCGAAACGTCGATTTTGCTGCTCCTCGGATGCTGCCTGAACTGCTGTGCTCTTCCAGCACCACTAATCCAGAATCTGGTTTCCAGCATCTGCAGTCAGTGTTTTTACCTATGTCTTTGCTTAGCCTGTCCCAGGATAGATGAGATGTCTCATTCAAACTGGTGGTTTTTTTTCAACAAGAATTTTCATCTACAGAGAGTGGGATATACACTGAGCAGGACGAGCAGCAGGGAGAGGGGCCTGTAAGCAGAACATTCTCGTATTTGTTTTATATTTAATAGTTTCTTTTACAGCCATACAGCACAGAAACAGACCCTTCAACCCATCTAGTCCTGTCCGTAATCCCAAACCAAACTAGTCCCACCTGCCTGCGCTTGGCCCATATCCCTCCAAACCTTCCCTATTCATAGATTTATCCAAATTGCCTTTTAATTGTTGTAACTGTACCTGCATCCACCACTTTGGCAGGTCATGCCACACATGAACCACTCTCTATGCAACAAGGTTGCACCTCATGTCTTTTTCAAACTCTTTCTCCTCTCACCTTAAAATATGCCCCTTAGTTTTGAACTCCCCACCCTCAGGAAAGACCCTTATTATTCACCTCACCTACAACACCACCCCACCATGATTTTCTAAACCTCTATAAGATCACGCCTCAATCTCCTATGCTCATTGTCTAATAATATCCTTCCTATTACAGAGTGACCAGAACTGCATAGAGTACAACCTCAATGTAATGTCCCAACCTGCAGTGGAGGCAAGCCTTCTTAACCACTCTGTCTCTTTGTGACACAAATTACTTCAGAAGTTATTGCATTTACTAGTGTAGTGTTACAACCCAGTGCAGAGAGGTGAATAAGTCCATCTATTTTCATTTGAAGTTTGTGTCACAGAGTTTTGAATGTTTTAAGAGGATTGCCCTCTAGCAATGTGAATATACTTGACCTTTTGCAAGAATTACAAAGGACCAATCCAGACAAATGGTTTGAGTGAAACAAAAATTAAGAGTTAATGTTATTGTAAACTCACTCAGTAAAAGGCATAAACTTAATGAAAAAGATAGAACTCATTTTGGATCCTGCAACAGACTCTCACACTGTTGCGATTAAGCAAATAGCACAGTTTGCAGATTGAGGAGGTGGAATTGAAAAACAAGTTTCAGTTTTTAGCTGAAAGAATTATAGCTTCCAATGTTGATATTATAGTTCTGCTGGGAGTAGTAAAGCTGTTTTTTTCCTTCTGAAGACAGCCTTTCAAACTGTATTCCAATCCTTTCCCAGACTGGGTGCTATAGCATTTGAATTTCCTTCTGTTTTTGAATTCTCAATCTCTGTGATGTGTTCCAACTTGTAACCAGAGTGGAAAGAGGGGAACCGGTCGATGTATTGTATTTGGACTTCCAGAAGATGTTCAACAAGGTAATTCACAAAAGGTTAAGTCATAAGACAAAAGTTCACAGTGTTGGAGATGTTATATTGGCTTGGATAGAGAATTAGCTCATGGGTAGGGCACAGTGAGTGGGGATAAAAGGGTTCATTTTCAGATTGGTGACCCTTGACCAATGGGTTCCACAGGGATCAGTGCTGGGACTGCAGTTGTTTATAATAGATATTACTGACTTGGAGAAAGGAAGCAAAAGTATTGGGCAGCACGTGGCTCAGTCGTTAGCGCTGCTGCCTCACAGCACCAGGGTCCCAGGTTCAATTCCAGCCTCGGCAACTGTCTGTGTGGAGTTTGCACATTCTCCCTGTGTCTGTGTGGGTTTCCTCTCACAATCTAAAGATGTGCAGGTTAGATGAGTTGGCCATGCTGAATTGCCCATAGTGTTAGGTGCATCATTTAGAGGGAAAATGGGTCTGGGTGGGTTACTCTACGGAGGGTCGGTGTGGACTGGTTGGACTGAAGGGCCTGTTTCCACACTGTACGGAATCTAATCTAAATTTGCAAACAACACAAAAGTAGTTGGAAAGGCACATTGTGAGAAGGATACAAACAGGTGTAAGGTAGACAGCGTTGAGAGTGTGGCACTGGAAAAGCACAGCAGGTCAGGCAGCATCCGAGGAGCAGGAGAATCAACGTTTCAGGTATAAGCCCTTCATCAGGAATGGGAGATAGTGATAGGTTAAGTAAGTGGGCAAAATGTTGGCGAATGGGAAATGTGAAATTCATTTTGGAAGGGAGAACAAAAGAACTGGATATTATTTCAATGTTAGAAAAACTGCAACATAAAGGGACTGGAGGGGAACTTGTAAATGAAACACGGAAGACTAGGAGACAAGGGCAGCCAGTAATCAGGAATGTTGGCTCTTATTTCAAGGGGGTTGGGGTATAAGAATAGGGACGTCTTACTGCAACAAGGTGCTCGTGAGACCACATCTGGAGTACTATGAGCAGTTATGGTCCCCTTATTTAAGAAAGGATATCATTTCATTGGAGGCAATTCACAACAGGTTGACCCCTGATGGAAAAAGGTTGTATTATGCGCAAAGGTTAAACACTCGTGACTCAACATACTGAAGTTTAGAAGAATGAGAGATGATCTCATTGAAACATAGAGGGGCCTGACAGGGTCAATAATGAGAGGATGCTCCCCCTCATGAGGGAGTGTAGGACCAGAGGGCATCATCTCAGAATAAAGGGGCACCCATTTAAGGCTGAGACAAGGAGAATTTTGTTTCTTTCAGAGGGTTGAATGCCTTTGAAACTCTTTGCCACAGAGAGCTGTGGAGACAGAGTCCTTGTGTATATGAGGTAGTTGGATTCTTGATCAGTCAAGGATTCAAAATTAACAGGAAAAGAGCAGGAAGGTGGGCGTGCAGAGCGTCAGTCGTGATCCTATTGAATGGCAGAGCCGGTTCGAGGGGCTGAATGGCCTCCTCCTGTTCCTGTTTCTTCTGGTCTTATGTTAACAGGGATAGGTTGGAAAGTGAGAGAGTTTCTGTATACCATTCTGTTGGCCTTCATGATGTTTCTGCCTTTCTGTGGCGAGACTACAAGCTTATAATCAGAGCTTCCCACAGGAAGGGGCAACTGAAGTTTGAATGCTGCCTGTTGGCCCAAAGTAGGAACAATCTGCTTTTAACAAAGAGTTTCAATGGTCCACACCTAAATACGTCTTTATTTTTTGAGGCTTCTGCCTCTATCACCCTTTTAGTCAGTGAGATCCGGTTACCCACTGGATGGTTTTTGATATCCTCAAATTACCTCTAAATCTTCTGCTCTCTACAATAAAACAGTGTGCCCTAGTTATTGACTCCTGTACTAAAGGAAAAGATTCTCCCTATCTTCCCTGTCTATGCCCCTCAGAAGTTTGTATGTCTCACTCAGACTCTCTCTGCTCTAAGGAAAACCACGCAGTCTACCTAGTCTCTCTCCAGCCCAGGCAACATTCTGGTGAGTCTCCTCTGCAGCCTGTTTAGTGCAATCAAATCCCTCCATAATGTAATGTAATGCAATGTAATCTATCTCTTGTTCTACTCCGTCCTCGCACGGACTAGTGAGGGAAAGGAATCTTGCAGGAAATAATAACCTAAAAATAATGAAGCGGTGTGTTATTTTATCTTAGCAATCAGCTCAGCTAGAGACTTGATGTTGATCACAAATGAGGGACCTGCAAGGTGTTAGGGTGAAAGTTTACATTGATTCAGAGTGAGCCAGCCATCATGATGAAAACAGCTGCTTCTTCAGAGATTGGCACCCGTGTCCTGCTTAGATAATTGGTGGATTTTTTCCCTTTGAAGCCATAGTGGTGGCTTGTGATGAGATGTAAATGTTTGTGGACTTAATTCCTCCCTGACGGTGCCCAGAGCAGGGTTTCAAACAGGCTGCAGTGTTGAAATAACTGCCCTTTGTACTGAACTAACGTAAGCTTTTAATCATCAGGATTCAGTATGTAATGATTATGTTAATATTGGAATGTGATGTACAGTATTCCTTAAATCTGTAATTGTTAATGCTGGTAACTTGTGGTACTGACCCCTTTCCTTCAGTTTAGTTTAACGTAAGCAATTACTTTCAGGGTTGCAGTTCTCTTACTCATGCTCACACTGATATTTTACACCAAAATTGTTGATGGAATTTAATCATGACATTTCCCGGGATACCTCATTAGAACATTAACGAAGAAAGCAAGAACAGTGAAGGAATTCCGTTCTGTCTGGAATGTTTTGCTGCTGAGGTGTAAACCACAAGATATAAGAACTCAATTAGACCATTCGGCCCATCGAGTCTGCTCCATCATTTGATCGTGGCTGATATGTTTCTCAATCCCATTCTCCTGCCTTCTGCTCGGACCTTTTGATCCCCTAATCGATCAAGAACCTATCTACCTCTGACTAATGGCTTGGCCTCCATAGCCCTCTGTAGCAATGGGTTCCACAGAGTCATCACCCTCTGGCTGAAGACATTTCTCCTCATCTCAGTCCTAAAGGATTATCCCTTCACTCTGAGGCTGTACCCTTGCGTCCCAATCTCTCCTCCAAGTGGAAACATCTCCTCCGTGTTCACTCTATCCAGGCTTCTCACTATTCTGTAAGCTTTAGTTAGATCACCCTCTCATCCTCCTGCCTGCGTCTTTGTACTCCTAAACGGAAGTGGTCATGGGTTTGGAAGGTGCTGTCTAAACAGCTCCTACATGGTGTGTAGTAGGTGATACAGACTGTCCGTATTTGTATCAATGGATGAGATGCACCATTTGAACACGGAATTTTAACTCTTAAAATGTGTTTGTGAAACATGCATGCAACTGGCTGGGCCAGCATTTATTGCCCATTTAACATTGTCCTTAAGGAGATATAAAAACATAGAACAATACAGCACAGAACAGGCCCTTCAGCCCTCTATGTTGCACTGACCTGTGAACTAATCTAGGCCCGTCCTCCTTGACTATCCCATTATCATCCATGTGCTTATCCAAGGATTGTTTATATCTCCCTAATGTGGCTGAGTTAACTACATTGGCAGGTAGGGCATTCCACGCCCTTACCACTCTCCGAGTAAAGAACCTGCCTCTTACATCTGTCCTAAATCTATCACCCCTCAATTTGTAGTTATGCCCCCTCATACAAGCTGACGTCATCATCCTAGGAAAAAGACTTGCACTATCTACTATCTAATCCAAGAACAGACCCAATTCTCTCAGCCTTTCCTCATAAGACCTTCCCTCCAGACCAGGCAACATCCTGGTAAATCTCCTCTGCACCTTTTCCAGTGCTTCCACATCCTTCTTGTAATGGGGCAACTAGAACTGTACATAATATTCCAAGTGCAGCCGCAATAGCGTTTTGTATAGTTGCAGCATGACATTACGGCTACAGAACTCAATCCCTCTACAAATAAAACTTAACACACCATATGCCTTCTTAACAGCACTATCCACCTGGGTGGCAACTTTAAGGGATCTATGTACATGGACTCCAAGATCCCTCTGCACATCCACACTACCAAGAATCTTTCCATTGACCCAGTATTCTGCCTTCCTGTTATTCTTCCCAAAGTGAATCACCTCACATTTAACTGCATTGAACTCCATTTTCCAACTTTCAGCCCAATTCTGCAGTTTATCCAAGTCCCCCTGCAACCTGCAATATTCTTTCAAACTGTCCACTACTCCACCGACTTTAGTGTCGTCTGCAAACGTACTAACCCATCCACCTATGCCTGCATCCAAGTCATTTATAAAAATGACAAACAGCAGTGGTCTCAAAACAGATCCTTGTGGCACACCGGACTCCAGGCTGAATATTTTCTATCAACCACTGCCTTCTTACAGAAAGCCAGTTTCTAATCCAAACTGCTAAATCACCCTCAATTCCATGCGTCTGCATTTTCTCCAACAGCCTACCATGTGGAACCTTATCAAAGGCTTTGCTGAAGTCCATGTAAACCACGTCAACTGCCCTACCCTCATCTACATGCTTAGTCACCTTCTCAAAAAACTCAATGAAGTTTGTGAGACATGATCTTCCCTTGATGAAACAATGTTGATTATCTGCAATCAAATTGTTTCTTGCTAGATGATGATAAATCTTAGCTCTTATCATCCTTTCCAAAACCTTTCCTACAACAGAAGTAAGGCTCACTGGTCAATAATTACCTGGGTCATCTCTACTGTCCTTGAACAAGGGCACAACACTTGCAATCCTCCAGTCCTCTGGTACTTAACCTGTAGACAATGACAACTTAAAAATCCAACACCTCCTGCCAAGCTTCCCAGAGAATCCTCAGATAAACCCCATCCGGCCTAGGGGACTTGTCTACTTTCACTCCTTCTAGAATTGATAACACCTCTTCCTTACTAACCTTGATTCTTTCTAGTTTAATATCCCGTATCTCATTCTTCTCCTCTACAATATTCTCCTTTTACATAGAACATAGAACATAGAAGAATACAGCGCAGTACAGGCCCTTCGGCCCTCGATCTTGCGCCGATCCAAGCCCACCTAACCTACACTAGCCCACTATCCTCCATATGCCTATCCAATGCCCGCTTAAATGCCCATAATGAGGGAGAGTCCACCACTGCTACTGGCAGGGCATTCCATGAACGTACGACTCACTGAGTAAAGAACCTACCCCTAACATCTGTCCTAAACCTACCACCCCTTAATTTAAAGCTATGCCCCCTTGTAACTTTTCATGCGGGTTATGATTGAATGTGTAGGCCCCCTCTGGAAAACTAAAATTTGGAACCAGTACTTGCTAACCATAATGGATGTGTCTACCAGATTTCTGGAGGCAATTCCATTACAGAATATAAATGCGAAAAAGGTGGTAGAGGAGTTAGTATCTTTTTTCATGTGGTGTGGGCTACCCAGAGAGATTAGGCCAGACCAAGGGTCAAATCTTATGCTTGGCTGTTTAATGAAATCATGCTTAGCTTAGGCATGTCGCACTTTTAATCGCGTGCGTACAATCCTGAATCCCAGGGAGCTTTGGAAAGATGGCATCAGACCCTGAGGATTACTCAAATGATTGGGATAAAGGTATCCCATTCGTATTGTTTGCCATTAGAGATGCCCCAAATGAATTGACTCAGTTTGCTCCCTTTGAGTTAATATTTGGACATGAAGTGCGAGGTCCTTTGAAATTATTTAAAGAAAACATTACAGGACCGAAATTGGAGATCTTACACTTGGATTATGTATCTGAGGTGAGGGAGACATTAAATCAGGTAAGAGAGTGAACTAAACTGCAGCAGAAGAGGGTGCAGCATAGAATGAAGCAGGTGGCAAATAACCATGGGGTACCTTATCAAACGCCTTACTAAAATCCATATATACCACATCTACCGCTTTCCCCTCATCAACCTCCTTTGTCACCTTTTCAAAGAATTCAATAAGGTTTGTGAGGCACGACCTGCCCTTCACAAAACCATGCTGACTATCCTTGATCACATTATTCTTATCCAGATGTTCATAAATCCTATCCCTTACAATTCTCTCTAAGACTTTGCCCACAACAGAAGTGAGACTCACCGGCCTATAGTTACTAGGGTTATCCCTACTCCCCTTTTTGAACAAGGGAACCACATTTGCTATCCTCCAGTCTTCTGGCACTATTCCTGTAGACAACGAGGATATAAAAATCAAGGCCAATGGCTCTGCAATCTCCTGCCTTGCTTCCCAGAGAATCCTAGGATAAATGCCATCAGGCCCAGGGGACTTATCTATTTTCACCCTTTCCAGAATTTCCAAAACCTCTTCCTGAGTGAAAGCAGATGAGAAATATTTGTTTCGCATCTCTTCAATCTCCACAAGGTCCACACTCAACTCTCCACTTCTGTCTTTGACTGGCCCTATTCCCCTAGTCATCCATTTATTCCTCACATACCTATAGAAAGCTTTAGGGTTCTCCTTTATTCTGTTTGCTAAAGACTGCTCATGTCCTGTCTTTGCTCTTCTTAACTCACTCTTTAAATCCTTCCTAGCTAATCTGTAACTCTCCATCGTCTCATCTGTACCATCTTGTCTCATCATCATATAAGCCTCCTCCTTCCGCTTAACAAGAGATGCAATTTCTGTAGTAAACCACGGTTCCCTTACCTTATCACTTCCTGCCTGCCTGACAGGTTCATACCTATGAAGGCGCATACCTATCTGTTCCTTAAACCAACTCCACATTTCCTTTGTCCCCATTGCCTGCAGTTTGCTACCCTATTCTAAATCTTGCCTAATTGCATTATAATTACCCTTCCCTATAAGTCTTGCTCTGTGGCATGTACCTATTCCTTTCCATCGCTAAACTAAGCGTAAACAAATAATGGTCACTCTCTCCAAAGTTCCCCTCTGCCACTAAATCAAACAAAACCAAGCACCAGGTCCAGTGTGGCCTCCCCTCTTGTTGGCCCTTCGACATACTGTGTCTGTAAACCCTCCTGTACACATTGGACAAAAACTGATCCATCTGACGTACTAGAGTTATAGCATTTTCAGTCAATGTTGGGGAAGTTAAAGTTCCCCATAATGACCACCCTGTTCCTTTCACTCCTACCCTGAATCGTTTTGCTGATCCTCTCCTCCACATCCCTGGAATTCTGCGGAGGCCTATAATAAAACTCCCAGCAGTGTGACCCCTCCTCTCTTGTTTCTAAACTCAGCCCGTACTACCTCAGTAGACGAGTCCTTGTCAAAAATTCTTTCAGCCACTGTTATACTGTCCTTGACTAACAAGGTCACACCTCCCTCTCTTTTACCGCCTTCCCTGTTCTTAATGAAAGATCTAAACCCTGGAACCGGCATCCATTCCTCACACTGCTCTATCCATGTCTCCAAAATGGCCACAACATCGAAGTCCCAGGTACCTATCCATGCTGCAAGCTCACCTACCTTATTCCAGATACTCCTGGTGTTGAAATAGACACACTTCAAACCAGCTTGCTGTCTGCCAGAACATTCCTGTGACCCTGAAATCCTGTCCCTGTCATCCTCCTGTGCACTGTAACTACACCTCAGGTTCCCATCCCCCTGCTGAGCTAGTTTAAACCCATCCGAATAGTACCAGCAAATTTCCCATCCAGGGTATTAGTACCCTCTCTGGTTCAAGTGAAGACTGTCCTTTTTGTAGAGGTCCCACCTTCCCCAGAATAAGTCTCAATTATCCATGTACCTGAAACTCTCCCTCCTGCACCATCCTTGCAGCCACGTGTTCAGCTGAGTTGCCTTCTTGAAATGCCACAGTTCAAAGGGTGCAGGGACACCCACAGTGGTGTCAGGGAGGGAGTTTTAGGATTTTGACCCAGTGACAGAGAAGGAAACAGTTCCCAGTCAGGATGGTGTGTAGTTTGAAAGGTGAGTTGAAGGGGTGGTGGTGTTCCAATGTATCGGTTGCACATATTCAGATACACTCTGCAGGGAACCACTGAACTGTGCTGCTGGCTGAAGGATTCATTGTGGGTTATTAAAAACTGGGGGGAGAGCGACAAGTATGAGAAGTAACCACCAACATACAGCGATGCAGTTTCCTGTAGTATTTGCCCTGATTGCCATGTGGTATCTGCCAATTGTTTAACACAGGATAAGCATTGTTTGAGATAATTCTCCCTTGCCCATATACTGTCCAGGGTTTGTCCAATTCTCAATGTTAGAGAATAGACGATCTTGAGTCTCAACCATTGAGGTTCTTGTCTCATGTTGCAATTACAATCATTACACTTCGCATTGCTGATCACGTGGTTTTGCTTCAGACTTTTGGGAGCCATACAGAAGCCATTTTAGTGTGGGACCCATTGTCTCCACTAAAAATAAGTTGGTGGTATCATTAGATGGGGTGGAGCTAATGCAATTTCAACATTAACTCTTTCAGAACCATTATCTTATTCAACATTACCCTCCACTTAAAATGAAATGGCCCTTTTGCAGCAGTGACCTCTTGTAAAATTTGGCTGCAGACTGCTCTGCTTCACTGGTTGAATAGCCGATTGTGCATGGAATGGCTTTGTCTTATAAAGCTACCCTCTGATTCCCCATGAGTAAGACTCCGAATACTCTGGGTCATCTGATCTGTTCTGAAGTTTGCCTTACCACAGGCCTGGGTGTGGGCTCGAAGAGATCACATTAAAATATTAATTTGCTCAATTTGACGATCATTTGCAAGGTCAAAATGTGTTGCCCATCCCTAAGTGCCCTGGGGAAGGTGATAGTGAGCTGCCCTCTCGGACAATTCCGTATCATGTAGCTACACACGGAGTGCTGTTAGGGAGAGAGAGTTCAGCGACACTGAGGAAATGGCAATATATGTTGAAGTCAGGATGGTGAGTGGCTTGGAGGGGAACTTTTTTTGCTGTTTTGCTGGGATGAAGGTATAAAGAATTCAGACTTGGAGAAAATGGGTCCAGCATCTCTGAGCTTACAATATTTAGAATGTAATCTCCAAAATCCCAGGAAGGTATTGGGAATATTGTGTCATATTTACACTGTGTATTTAAATTCAAGATATAAGAAAATTGGGGTCTCACATATAGCATTTCTGATCAGCACTTCTACCTGGATACGAGGTCCATGTAATTCATGTGACCAGGAAATGGGCTATGAGAGGGGAAGAAATTCCAAGCTATCCCTGAAATCTCTCAAAGGCAGGCAGTCATAGAGTCATAGAGTCATAGAGATGTACAGCATGGAAACAGACCCTTCGGACTACCAGGATCTGGAAGATGGAGAGCAGCTAGAGCCCAAGTAGTCATTGTGTTCATGGTGGGACCTTGTGCCCGGATCAGAAACTTCAAATTGACGTGAAATTAGAAAAAAAGGCTGCAAGGTTTCCCCAGCTTGCACTAAAGGAAGAATGTGTTAGGGAAATAAAACACGCTTTGTTAGTTTCATTAAAATTACAGTTCCCAGGTGGAGAAAGGACCAGAACAGAACTAAACCCTTGGAATTAAGAATCAACTTGGATTGGTCCTGGGAGAATAGAATCTCTACTTAAAGGACAGTTTAAAGTAAATTTATGAAATTTGCTTTTCAGTTGCACTAAAGTTGAAAAGGGTAAATTTCTGTTCTGTTGTTTAAAGAGCAAGTTGGTCAATAGTTGGTCAGTAGGGCTTTTGATTTTCTGTCACAGTAAAGTTCTTAAAATGTGATATATTGTCATGTTATCCTTTCAGCAATTAACCTTAGATTAAAATTTCATGTTTTTCAAGTTAATATGTGCTATGGGAAACATAACAATACCACAAGTAGAAATATGATCAAACTTGTTTCAGAGATCTTAAACCAGTGCTTCAGCATCTCAGTCTATCTAAGGATTTCATCAAGAATTGTAACTTGTTGTGTCTGACAGAGACCATATGGATTGAAGAATAGTATATGGTGTCTTTCTTTCTGAATGGAAATAGAAAGAGTGAATAATAGAGGCTGTTAAAATTATGGGCATTTGACAGGATGCAGAGAAAATGTTTCTACCTGTAGGATGCCAAAGCTAGAGATTATAAATATAAGGTTTATATAGACTCATACAGTCATACAGCAAGGAAACAGAACCTCCTGTCCAACTGGTCCACGCCAACCATGTTCTCAAAGTAAATTAGTCCCATTTGACTGCATTTGCTCCATATCCCTCCAAACCTTTTCTAGTAACGTACCTGTCCAAGCATCTTCCAAATGTTATAACTGTGCCTGCATCCATCACCTTCTCTGACAGTTCATTCCACACACTTGCCACCCTCTGTGTAAAGAAAAGTTACCCCTCATGTCCTTTTCAAATCTTTCTTCTCTTAACTTAAAAACACCCCCCCTAGTTTTGAACTCCCCCACTCTAGAGAAATTACCCTTGCCATTCACCTTGTCTACACCCCTCATGACCTTATAGACCTCAATAATATCGCCCCTTAACCTTCTATGCTCCAGTGAAAAAAGTCCCAATCCTCCATTCCCGGGAACATCCTGGTAAATTGTTTCTGAACCCTCTCCAATTTAATACTGTCCTTGCTATGGAAGGGAGACCAGAAATGGACACAGTGTACCAGAAGAGGCTTCACCAACATCCTGTACAACCTCAACATTTGTCCCAACTCTTATACTCAAAGGTCTGAGCAATGTAGGTAAGCGTACCAAACACCTTCTCAACCACCAGTTTCCTCATTTCCCCTCCCCACAACCTTATCCCAGATCCAACCTTCCAACTCGGCACCACCCTCATGACCTGTCCCCACCTGTCCACCTTCCTTCCCACCTGTTCGCTCCACCCTCCTCTCCGACCTCTCACCATTACCCCCACCTTCATCCACCTATCGCACTCTCAGCTACCTTACCTCAGCCCCACCCCCCTCCCATTAATCCCTCCACCCCCTCTGCTCACAAGCCTCATTCCTGATGAAAGGCTTTTGCCCGAAACGTTGATTCTCCTGCTCCTCAGATGTTGCCTGACCTGCTGTGCTTTTCCAGCACCACACTCTTGATTCTTAACCACCCTGACTCCCTGTGGCACAAATTTCAAAGATTAGGGACCTGAACCTTTAGGTCTCTGTGTTCTACAACTCTACCATTAATTGCATAAGTCCTGCCCTTGTTTATATTAGAAACATGCAATACCTCACATTTATCCAAATTAAACTCCATCTGCCACCCTTCAGCCCATTGACCTAATTGATCAAGACCTCTTCACTGCTCACTATCCCACCAAGTTTGGTATCTTCCGCAAACTTACTAACCATGTCTCCTATATTTCATCCAAATCATTTATATAATTGACAAACAAAAGCGGACCCAGCGCTGATCCCTTTGGAACATCGCTGGTCACGAGCCTCCAGGCTGAAGAACAACCCTCTTACCACCACCCTCTGTCTCCTACCATAAGGCCAATTTTGTATCCAATTGGCAAGCTCACCCTGAATCCCATGTGATCTAACTTTACTAATTAGTCTACTGTCTGGAACCTTGTCGAAGGTTTTAGTAAAGTCCAAGTAAACAACGTCTACCACTCTGCCCTCATTAGTCCTTATGGTAATTTGGTCAAAAAACTCAATCAAATTTGTGAGACACAATTTCCTTTGCACAAAACCATGCTGATTATCCCTAATCAGTCCTTGCCTTTCCAAATGCCTGTGAATCGCATCTTTCAGAATCACCTCCAATAACGTACCTACCACCGATGTCAGGCTCACAGCTCTATAGTTCGCAGGTTTCTCCTTACAGCCTTTCTTAAATAAAGGCACAACATTAGATATTTGCTTCTATTCACCACGGCTAGAGTGGGTCTGGGAGCATCATTTTGCTTCTTCTCTGGCTTTCTTCCAGCCTGTCATTATCGATATCGAAATGTTATCCACTATCCAATATTCTTTTCATTTTTCTCCCTCAATTTGTACATCAAATGTTGGCTCTTCATTTCCAATGTCTGTGCTTGGCTATCTCTGTCTCTGTCCTTGGCAACTCGAATGATTTCTCCATTCATCTTGACTTCTCCCATTTATTTCTCTTTCTGTTCATGCAGCTGGTGTTCTGAGTGTTCTCCCTTCATACCCACATTCTGATTAATGTTAAAGGGAGGCTTCAGTAAATCTGATCATCAACTCAGAAAACAACTTCCTGACACATAGAATCTAGAATTTGGTGTTTGAATGTGTACCTGAGGGAAAAGCATAGATGCATTTTGGGACAATGTTAGCTAAAAATATTGGAGAGAAAGGATACAGTCATAGAGTCAGAGATCTACAGCACTGAAACAGACTCTTCAGTCCAACCCGTCCATGCCGACCAGATATCACAACTCAATCTAGTCCCACCTACCAGCACCCGGCCCATATCCCTCCAAACTCTTCCTATTCATGTACTCATCCAAATACCTTTTAAATGTTGTAATTGTAGCAGCTTCCACCACTTCCTCTGGCAACTCATTCCATACACGTACCACTCTCTGCATGAAATAGTTGCCCCTTAAGTCCCTTTCATATCTTTCCCCTCTCACCCTAAACCTATGCCCCTCTAGTTCTGGACTCGCCCACCCCAGGGAAAAGACTTTGTCTATATACCCTATCCATGCCCCTTATGATTTTATAAACGTCTATAAGTTCACCCCTCAGTTCCGACACTCCAGAGAAAACAGCCCCAGCCTATTCAACCTCTCTCTATAGCTCAAATCCTCCAGCCCTGGTGACATTCTTGTAAATCTTTTCAAAGATTGTATTGATGGTGTGTGTTGGGGAGGGGAGGGGAGGGGAGGAGTGGTGCAGGAGGGGGAGGAGTGTAGAACAAAGAACACGCTTGAATACAGCACAAATAATGGCTTGGGCCACTTGGGCTATAATTCTCTCAACTGTATTTGGCACAGAGATGAGGCCAAAGCATTGTGTTTTCAAATAGGAGGCCTAGCTAAATGGATCAAGACATAAAGAGGGAGAGTGGAATTATGGTATTAAGATTGATGATCCGCCATGATCATATTGAATGGCAGAGCATGCCTGAGGGGCCGAATGGCTGACTCCTGATCCAGTCTTTTATATTTCTGTGGAAAAAAAATGGCCATAACCATCAGCACAGCACGGAAACCAATTTCATGCTGATTCAGACCTCCAGTTCTTCCAGTTTTTTAATACTGATTCACCCTTTGCCATTTCTCTGAGATTTATGATCCCTCTTTGTGTGTAGACTTTGAAATGCAATCGAGCCACTAAGATCCAATGCAAGATGAAAAATTCTCCTCATGCATGCCCATGTTCCCTCTTGAAGATTTTTTATATGCATTACATTTGTTACTCATCCCTTGAAAGCCAATAAGAGTCAACTCCACTGCTATGGGTCTGGAGTCACTAATGGACGGCACTAATAAATAATTTAATCAGAAAGCCAGACTGTAAAGCATATAACCGGATCTAATCCTGAGACACTTTATTAGCTTTTATTTGCCAAGATTTACATGCCAAATATGTATACATCCTAACCCAATGATTTATTCCTATATATAGGAGTATGAGTAACTCCCTAATTAGTGCCCACTACTGAATACAGTTAACTAAATTATTCAAACAATTAATTACTATACATTTGGCAATTCCGTTAATTTATTCCTTTAAACATGTAAATGTGCCTTGTTCAGTGACATTGCAGCATGGTGTATGGCACCAGCGAATTTTATTTAGCAAGGATTTTGAAATACTGCGTTCAGTTCTGGCCTCCCTCCTATAGGAAGGATACTGTGAAACTTGAAAGGGTGCAGAAAAGATTTACAAGGGTGTTGCCAGAGTTGGAGGATTTAAGCTACAGGGAGAGGCTGAATAGGCTGGGACTGTTTTCCCTGGAGTGTCACAGGCTGAGGGATGACCTTATAGAAGTTTATAAAATCATGAGGGACATGGATAGGGTGAATAGCCAAGTTCTTTTTCCCTGGGGTGGGGGAGTCCAAAATTAGAGGACATAGGTTTCAGGTGAGAGGGGAAAGAAGTAAAAGGGACCCAAGGGGCAATGTTTTCACACAGAGGGTGCTGCGTGAGGAATGAGCTGCCAGAGGCAATAGTGGAGGCTGGTACAATTATAACATTTAAAAGGGACCTGGATGGGTATATGAATAGGAAGGGTTTGGAGGGGTATGGGCCAACTGCTGGCAAATGGGACTAGATTGGGTTCGAATATTTGGTCGGCATGGATGAGTTGGATGAGTCTGTTTCCGTGCTGTGCATCTCTATGACTCCATGACGCTATAAGGGTGACATGACAATGTATCTCTCAGGGAGTTCTGCGTTATTATAGGAGCATTAATGTCTGCACATCTGCTGTAACCTGCAGCTATGGAGAGTGATGGGGGGGGGGCTCCAAAATTCATAGGAATCTAAAATCTCTCCAACTCTTACTGCCTTCCTTAGGCACGTGTTGCAAAGATTTATAGGTTGATTCATTACAAACATGTTTTCCTTGTTGTCTCAGGAGCTCCTGGCTATGAGGCAGGGACACTACATACAAACACTGTGAGATGTTACGCACAGGTTCCTAAGGATTACAGTATTCTGCCGATGCAGAGTTAAATTCAGAACTATCTCCCCCTCCAGAGACTTGATACCAGTGAGATTAATGTTTGAGACAGAAATGAATAGCAGACTTAATTGCTTTGCCAATGAACAGATGCGATTGCCATTAGCAGGAAAATTGCAGATTTAAGAGAAATTTTGAGTTTGGGAATCCTGAGGGTAGAGGATGTGGCTGGTGGAGAAGGAGGTACTCCCAGGGCGAGGGGCTGCAGAGCAGTGTGCGTGGCCTTTCGGTATTACCAAGGTGACTGTGACTCAGGTCGTGCTGGCTTTATGAGGAGCTGCGGGGAGATTCAGCTATCTGCAATGCACCAGAGGCACTGAAGGTCACTTTACTGCTGTCAACCTGAAGGCTGCAAGCTCGCTTTTTGTTTGTCTTTTGGAAAACTTTTCTGCATTGGTTCCAGGCGACAGAACGACGCTGGACTAATCAGTGAATGAGATTCGTTCAGTTGTTTAGCAACAGTGATGTACACATTTACTACAATAATGTCATGTATCAGTGTAGTGCCTTTGATGTGGTAAAACATTCCAGTGCACTTTAATGTGTCTTGCAGTTGTCTTTTCACTGTCTCTGCTAGTGCAAATATCAATAGTTTCTCCAGGAAAGTGTAGAATGGAAGCCTTACCAAGCAGTGAGGTTGAAGAGATTGAAAGCTCGCTGCTCATTTCAGTTCTATTCTGGAGGTTTCCTTTGCAGAGGTCAATCTAGGCCTTATGCACAAAATAACAAGGATATTATCTGGAGTACTGAGTGCAGTTTTGGTTCCCTTATTTAAGGAAATATATCATTTCATGGGGGCAGTTCAGAGAAGGTTCACTGGGGTGATTCATGGGATGGGGAGGGATAAAGTTATGAGCTAAAAGTTAAACAGGTTGGGACTCTAGGTAAAAACAATGACTGCAGATGCTGGAAACCAGATTCTGGATTAGTGGTGCTGGAAGAGCACAGCAGTTCAGGCAGCATCCGAGGAGTAGTAAAATCGACGTTTCGGGCAAAAGCCCTTCATCAGGAATAAAGGCAGAGAGCCTGAAGCGTGGAGAGATAAGCTAGAGGAGGGTGGGGGTGGGGAGAAAGTAGCATAGACCTGGGAGTTGCAGTGGGAGAGGGACTCCCTGAGATTCTTGTAGAGAGAGGAGGAAAACTTCTTCAAGGCAGGCATCCTACTCACTGGAGACTCTACTCACTGGGGTTTAGAAGAATGAGAGATGACCTCATTGAAACATATAAGATTCTTAAGGTGTTTGACAGGGTCAATGCTGAGAGGCTGCTTCCCCTCATGGGAGGGGACCAGAGGATATAGTCTCAGAAAAAACTGGTGCTGATTTAAGATGGAGATGAGGAGGAATTTATTCTCTGAGGGTTGGGAGTTTTGGAACTCCTTGTCACAGAGAGCTGTGAGGGCAGAGTCTCTGTGTATATTTAAGGCTGAGAGAGATAGATTTTTGATCAGGGAATCAACGGTTACAGGAAAAGGGCAGGAAAGTGAATGTTAGGAATGTCTGATCAGCCATCATCCTGTTGAATGGTGGATCAGGTTCGAGGGGCTGAATGGTCTCCTCCTATTCCTATTCTCTATGGTCTTATTTCCTCTGATGAAAGGTCACTGGACCCGAAATGTTATCTCTGTTTTTCTTAGTACAGATGCTGTCAGATTTCTCCAGCATTTCCTGTTTTGGTTTCAGATCGCCAGCACTCTCAGCTCTTTATTTCATTGCAGCGGGAATATATGTTGGTAAAGAGCTATTATTGATCATGACTCTCAGCCAGTCTCCCTGCAGCGTGTATCCCATTCATGCGGTCATGGAATGAGACCCCTGTGTTTTCAAGAAGAAGTTGGATATAGTCCTTAGGACTAAAAGGATCAAAGAGAATGGGGAGAAAGTGGGATGATTTTGGATGATCAGCCCCCATGATCATAATGAAAGGTGGAGCAGGCTTGAAGGGCCGAATGGCCTCCTCCTGTTCCTATATTCAGTGTTTTCCTGTCACCCATTCACTGAGGGAGTTAAAACATCTTTGGTCTTGGCTCCCAAGATAGTTGGGGTGTCCTGAGAGACACAGCAAATTCTCCTACGGCTTGTAAAATCCCTGGGTTGCAAATGGGTTCCATTCCTGAGTCTGTTCATAAATCGATTTGCGCACAAGTCGGAACAGAGGGTAGGACAATATAAAGCAGCCTTTTGTAAGTACAGAAAATGTTCAGATGTCAGATATTTAAAATTACTCCCCTGGACGGGATTGCGTTTGTAATTTGGATGTTAGTAAATTAGGGACCCCTGTATAATCAAGAGCTTCACTACAGATACCATTGGGACTGCCATGGTGTAGACTGAAGTGTCCCAATCATTGCTGCAGGATCTCTGTTGAACTAGAGGCATCAGTTATCTTTCTTTCCAAATGTTAAAGGGGAAAAAAAAATCTCCCTGTTTCCTTCCATCGGCATGATCACGGTGTATTTGTATTTTTGGATACAAAAATACTTCAATTATATAGTGCCTCTCTCAACTATCAGGAGTCTCAATTCCAGTACATCCAATGAAGTACATTTGAAATGCTGTCATTGCATTATAATCTACAAAGTTTCTACAAAGAAACCCAAACATATAATTAGAAAGCAGGAATTTTCAGCATTGCTTCGCCTGAGGTCCACTGAAGATGTTATCTAGTAAGGTAACGAAATGTCTGGAAATGAACCTTCCAGCTCAGCGATCAAACCTACATCCAAAACCTCATCCTGAGCTACAAATCTTCTCAAAACTCACGAATCAACAAAATGTAGTGTTAATTTGCACGCAGCAAGCTCCTGCAGACAGAAAGTGATAAGAGCCATATAAGTCTGTTTTCATGATGTTGGGTGTTCCTGCTCTTTCTGAAATCATGAGGGGCCTGAGCTGTTCGAGAAAAACTATATCCAATGGATGGATGGATCAGGGATGAGGAGGCACAGACTTAAGGTCAATGGCAAACAAAAACATGCAGACAAGAAGAAAAACCTTTTCACACAGAGAGAGGTTCAGGTGTGGAATGGACTGCCTGAGAGTCTAGAATAGTAAGATTGTTATATAAGATTGATTATATTATAAGATTAATAATAAGTAAGTCATGATTCCGTAACTGATCATATGAATCTGACATCAGTAAGAGAGAAGACACAAGTCTAGAATGAGTGAGTGAAGAGGGACGTCTGAGACACTACACTAGAGAGTGGTATTTGATAACCTACAACATACAGATGTAAATGACAGGGTGTAACAGGAGGATTTGAAAAGCTTTCCTTAGTGATAAGGGGCCTCAGGGACAGTGTATGTGCAGACACCCACAGCACAGAGACACTCCCGACTAATGTGCAGGGAGCAGTATTAATTTAAAGCATACGTTTAGCAATGCATAGTGGTTAAATCAAGATATTTGAGGTGGAATTGAATTATATATTAAAAGGAAGAATGCACAGGGTGCGGGGAGAAAGTGGGGCCATGGCACTAAATGAATTGCTCAGGCGGAGAGCCAGCACCGATACGGTGGGCAGAATGGTCTCCCTCTATATTGCAGCCATCTCTGATTCCTTCAGTTTTGCCCATTGGCATTGAGCTACTTCGTAAATTCACTTACACCTGATCCCATTCAGAGCTGAGCTGGGAGGGCTGCGTTAAAAGGGATGTTGTAAATGTACAGTGTGGGCACGTTATTAACCAGGGAACTTCAGCCAAACACAGAAATGTGTTCCTATCACCACAAAAGCAAACATCCGACTCAGCTTCTGAAAACAAATTGGGGTGTCAGCTTCATATTTTCCTGTTAATGATCAGAATTGTGTTTTGTTGTGATTTGAGCTGTCGTGTGGGCAGTGATGTATCTGTGGCCATAGTGAGGTAGCTGCTGCTGTGCAATTTAGTGATAGAGCGGTTGTTCCTAAGCTGCTGGCTGCTGTATTCACACGTCTGCTGCAGGAGCTGCTAGGTGACCGTGACATCGTGCCTGAGCTGTGACAGGCTGTGCCGTGCTGTCAAATCCCTGCTGGCCTTGCTCGGAACATTGATTTCAGATTTTTAATTGCATCTTTGCATGAAGATCTGGCACACTGGCTTTGTCAGAACTGTCATTTAAACTCTGTTTAACAAACATTTAAGGTGCAGTGTGCTGACGGATGTCAGGACCTCAGGAGAGAGTGCAGAGGGGATTCATCAGAATAGTATCAAGGATGGGAAAGCTTGACTCTGTGGGACAGTGGGATAGTTCTCAGGATGGGAGTACATTAAAGAGGCAATCAATGTTATTGAGGGGTTATATGGAGTGATTAAGGAGAATCTTTCATTGGTAACCAAAGGACACTGGTTAAGTATAATTAATAACAGCCATGGTTGCTTTAAATAGTGGAGCAGCCTTGACAGGCTGAAAGACCTCCTCCTGTCCCTGTGTATCTAATTAACAACAAGGGAGTGTTTTTTTCCCCTCTTTTTTTACATATCTGTGCAGAAAGAGGGAAAGAGAGGCAGACATCAGTGGGAGAACTCTTTCAAAGTGGACATGATGGACCCTTCAATAAAGTGATGAACTATCCATTTCATCTCAAACAGGTCTGAGTTTGAAACATTCGTTCAGGGTTACTTTGTGCCAGAGCAGCAGCTTTATATAGGTTTTTGACCATACCCTAATGCTCTCTTCTCGCACCTTTTTACCCTCATATATATTCACATTCAAGTCGATAACATTTATCACTATCTCCTTCTCCCAGTTCCTCCCAAGTCTTGGACTTCACAGATTTCGTTGGTCTGGAGATTTCAGGCTTCTCTCAGAAAGCGTTCTCTTTGAAAGATTGGTAGGTCTTTGGCTTGAGCACTTTGACTTTCATTCTGATTGTCTGTAAATTTTTTCAGTGCCAGAGGATCTTTTATCTCTCTGATGTTCTTTGTGGAGGATATCATTCCTGCTAAGCCAGGTAGTTGTTCCACTTTCTTATCTGGAGGACCTATCAACTCCTAAAATCCTCTTGGACAAACCCTTTCCTGTTTACGCTGGAGATTGTCCCATGGTCTCTTCTGAGACATCTTTAATCACAAGAAGGTCCATCATGGAAGAAGAACAGAATCATAGAGATGTGCAGCACGGAAACAGACCCTTCGGTCCAACTCATCCATGCCAACCTGATATCCTAATCTAATCTAGTCCCATTTGCCAGCATTTTGTCCATATTCCTTCCTATTCATATACCATCCAGATGCCTTTTAAATGTTGTAGTTGTACCAGCCTCCACCACTTCCTGTGGCAGCTCATTCCATACACGTACCATCCTCTGTGTGAAAAAGTTGCCCCTTAGGTCCCTGTTATATCTTTCCCCTCTCAACCTAAACCTATGCCCTCTAGTTCTGGACACCCCCCACCCCAGGAAAAAGACTTTATCTGTTTATCCTATCCATGCCCCTCATGATTTTATAAACTTCTATGAGGTCACCTCCTCAGCCTCCAATGCTTCAGGGAAAACAACAGTAGCCTAACCAATGTCCTGTACAGCCGCAACATGACCTCCCAACTCCTGTACACAATAATCTGAACAATAAAGGAAAGCATACCAAATGCCTTCTTCACTATTCTATCTACCTATGACTCTCAAGGAACTGTGAACCTGCAGACTAGGGTCTCTTTGTTCAGCAGCACTCCCCAGGACCTTATCATTAATTGTATAAGTCCAACTCTGATTTGCTTTTCTAAAATGCAGCACCTCACATTTATCTAAATTAAACTCCATCTGTCACTCCTTGGCCCATTGGCCCACCTGATCAAGATCCCATTGTACTCTGAGGTAGCCTTCTTCACCTCCAATTTTGGTGTCATCTGCAAACTTACTAACTATACCTCCTATGTTCACATCCAAATCATTTATATAAATGACGAAACGTATTGGACCCAGCACCGATCCTTGTGGTACACCACTGGTCACAGGCCTACAGTCGAAAAACAGCCCTCCACCACCACCCTCTGGCTTCTACCTTCGAGCCTGTTCTGTATCCATATGGCCAGTTTTCCCTGTAGTCCATGAGATTAAACCTTGCTAACCAGGGGGAACCCTGTCAAACACTTTACTGAAGTCCATTTGGATCTTGTCCACTGTTCTGAAACAGATACTTCCTTCCATGGAGTGTCCTGCATTTTCAGGCCAGGCAATTTCTTCTCCTTGACCACTTCCTGAACTTATGGAATTTGGTCTGGCTTCGATGAAGTCACATGGGCTCACCTCTATGTTGTTGAGTGAAATCTTCATTCTCACTCTGCTGACACAAGAGTGTTGAGCTCTTTGCTTCAAATTGTTCAGTAGGTTGGGTGTCTTCATTCTTCCTCTGTTCAAGTCTTCCTGTGACCTAAACATTTTCATATCCTCAATCATGATACCAGAGAATTGCCGCTTGTGTCACCTTTGTCGCAGGTACTGATAATTCTTCTTTTGAAAATGAAGAATTGAAAGCTTGTTCTTGAGTTTGTGTTGACTCATCCTCTGGCATCAAAGTCTTATCCATTGTATCAATTTGTTAACAAGCTACTTTTTCTGTCTAAACGATTTCAGTTAAAGATTTGTCAACGAGCGCAAGTGGGTTGTACTACTCAGTCTTATTCTCAGTATTTACTTCTTCTGTCCAACTTAACTGATTTTTAATTTCGCAACTTTCTTCAATAATAATAATTTGGTGAAGTTGGTGACTTCCTTCTTATGGAATAATTCTGTTATGCCAAGCTGGATAAACTCAGTAGATTCTTTTATCTTTCTTTGGGTTCCACCATGACCCTATATATCTTCAACCAGTTGAATCCAGACTAGTTGGATGACAGTATGGGTTGTTTCTGAACCAATTGTTCTCTTGGAATTTGTTGAACACCTTCTACTGTCTTAAAGTCAAGCTATGAATAGAGTCTCAGATGTGAGAAATGTTGATTGTGAGCTACATGCACATTTTCAACTGTTATGCTGATTGTATTGCTGAGTTACTTGTAGCATACCCTTTAATCTTGGGAGTTATCCCACATGGAGCATACAGAGGAACCTCAATTATCCAGCATTTGATTGACCAAATTTTGGATTATCCGAACAAAATCGGAAGGTCCCGATGCTTGACTAACTATGTTATCCAGCATTCAATTAACTGAATGAAATATTCTCTGCCCGTGTCCGTTGGATAATCAAGGTTCCTTTGTAGTCTAATCCCAGCAAGTTGTCACCTCTGTTTGATTATGGTATTTGAACTGATAGGACAACGATAGTCACACCCATACAAGTGTTAAAATTAATGGGATGTCCATTGCCTTAGAGAAGTCCTGTCAAAATTCAGACCAGTTAAATCATCAAAATCCATGAGAAATGCTTCAGACATTTTCTTTTTCAGTGGAGGCACATTGCTAATGTAGGTTTCCTTTCTAAAGGAGCAGGTTCTAAAAACAAGGCAACGTCACCATGGTCTTACCAGACCATAAGGCTACTCTCTCATTACAGAGAGAGAGAGAGAGACAACTGATGGTAGCTTAACCTGAGAGATTCCACACCTCAGGTGAAGGGAGACGTTGAGAAGGGGAGTAATTTATGGTAACCTTAGCCTGTGTGGGACGGTTCTACCCCATTAACCTCTTTGCCTAAGTATAATTTTACAGATGTAGCATTCTTTTGTCATTGTTGGGCACTGTTTGTGTCTATGGGGCTTTATTGTTCCACAGCACTAACATATACTTTCAATATCTGCTGTTTAGCCTACTCTTAAAGAAGTGTATACCTTATAAAGTAGATAGGTTCTGTTGGTCACCTGTGGTAAGGTTGTTATTCTTTTAACAGGATCTGTTTGACAGTCTTCCTGATTTCTGTTTCCAGCACAGCTTGAATCGCCTTTTCCAAAGTCAAATCTTCTTTGGACACTAAGAAAACTGATGAAGATTCATTAATAAGTCCAACCACAATTTTGTCTCTTAAGTATTCTGGTTAATAACTATAGTTTTCCGCTAATCTGCAGAGGTTATTAATGGAATTATGTATGGATCTATTGAAAGCTCTTCTGTTAAATTGTGCCCCTTTAAAGATTTTGTAAAATTTAGCTTAAAGTAGTAAACTATTGGAACTTTCTCAAAAGTATCTGTCCTTATATTTTAGTGATTTATAACATCATCTGCCGTGGGACCTATTGAATGCAATAGTATTCAGCTTGATATATACCATTTGATTTCGAAAAAAATCTGTTTTCTCTAAGATGTCCAATCTGGTATTCTGTTTTGCCCCACTCTGATATTGAATTTTGATGACAATATTATTTCTCTTGTGGTGGTAATTTATTCTTACTACTTTAAAGCTGTTATAAATCTTTAATATTTAATTGCTGTTATGTTTTCCTTGAAGATCCAATGATTCTACAGTAGAAAAATGTCGATGGTTATAAAACATGATCATGCATTAAATCAGCGGTGTTCTCTTGTCTCAAAGTCTCTCTGAAATTTTAAACACTGCATCATAGTAAACATATAATATTTTATTTGGAAGCTTTTGAACTCTATTATATCAACACTGTTGCATTTTTCTTCTCATAGATTTTTAAATTCTATTTATCACAATATTGTAGTGTTTTAATTATTTTAAGTTTCAATTTCTTTTTGGCATCTGTGATAATCCCTATAGGGTTCATGGGGAAATCACAAATGAATCTTCTTGTGGAACTTATTGAGTATGAGTTCCTTGGTAACAGGCAATGACCTGCTGAGCTGGAACTCATCACCTGAGCCCTTTACAAAGCAGACCTAGGGATGGGTCTGCAGAACAGTCTACCAGGCTGGAATTAGCTTATGCATACCATAATTAGTGGCTCTATTTTAGTGCACAACAATGATGTTCCTTCCTAGTTGGACTCCCTGAGTTATTACAGGAACAATATTCTATACCTATACTATTTACTGCAGATGTTCCCTCTTATTATCTGATCAAAATGGAGGTATCCAATAGTTTGGAAGTCTCCCTGCCTTCTGCAGCCAAGAAGGAGACTTTCCACCTCTTTAGAAGCAGAATGGACAGCCTTTAAACACATTAAACACAGCACGTCTCCTTGCACAATTTAATTTTAAATTAACTTCTGTGGTCGCAGCCTCTCAATGAACCTTCCCACTGAATTAATGTCTAAATTATGAACTTTCCAGACTCATCACAAACTTAAAATTTTTCCAAGTATTTTCCTTTTTTGAACTTTGTATTTAAAATCCTCTAAGTACCCCTTTGTTCACCATAAATGTACAGTTGGGAATACATATTTATATTTGAGGACCGCAGTGAGCTGAAACGTGATGAGGGTGTCACATAGAGTCTGTAGAGAAATGTAGATGTGTTCTGTGAGTGGGTCCATTGGGTCTGGTCCACCATTCAGTCATGGCTTATCTGATTCTCAACGCCATTCTCCTGCCTTCTGCCTGTAACCCTTGATCCCTTTACTGATCAAGAGCCTAGCTATCTCTGTCTTAATGTTTCTGACTCATAATGTTATGACTCAATGACTTTGCCTCCACAGCCTTCTGCGGCAATGAGTTCCACAGATTCACCACCTTCTGGCTGAAGAAATGCCTCCTGATCTCTGTTCCAAAGGATTGTCTCTTCACACTGAGATTATGCACTCAGTTTTTAGTCTCTCCTACGAGAGAGAAATATTCAAGTTTGGAGATTTTGGCCAGTGGCTAATCATACAGAAGAACATAAATGCCTGTAGAGCTGGTGGGTCAAATGGCATTGTGTTGGAAAATCCACAATACAAATACAAACCAGAGAAAGAAACATTTACATCAAAATTGGTCATCTTGATCAGCACTAAGACAAAACATGGGTGACATTCCATAAACAATTTGTGATAGAAGACAGTGGAGGATGTCTATTCCAATGGGTGTTTTCCAGATCCACAAGCTGGTATCAGTTCCACCATTCCTCTACTCATCCCAATAAAGGTTATTGTACTGAAATAACTGCACAGAGGCTGGTATCCCGCCACCAAGTCACCCTTTATTTACATGTGCACAGTACATGGGCTCTGACTGAGCAGCTCAGAGCCAGTCCCTAGACTGAGGAGACCTTCTGAATTTCCTGTTTTTTTTTCACAGTGAAGAACAACATGTGTGAATCTTTCTTTATAGTCCACCACCAGGAAGAAAGGAAATGGCCAGTGACAAACAGTACCCTTCTCATCAAAGAGCAATCATCTCCTGTTTGTTTCAATCAGCCAGGGCTCCCTGATTGGCCCAGGGTTAACAATCCCAATCAGGGATCTCAGAGTCAATGAGATCCACCTGGCCACTGCAGGTACAAAGTAAAATACGTTTAGCACCATCCTTTTGAAAAAGTACCAACATAGTCAACAACGCAATTAACCAAATATGTAATGAACAATCTCAACACTGAGTGCCCTTTATACTACGAATATCTGTGCATACCATCCAGTCAGTGCTCAGGCAGTGTGTACTGTTGAATGGACTTCACCCTTTGTTTGATTATATATGTCTGGTGACTGATCAATGTTCACTGTGTTTGACTGGTTTTGCCTGGTTGTGGATCTCATGGAGGCTGAGCTGTAATAACGAGTGCAGATAATTTGTAATAGTAGAAATTATTTAAGATTCTTGTAACTGCAGTGGCTGCACACATAGAGAGTAGCTTTAACTCCACCTTTCCCCTCTCCCCCATCTATATATCCTTCCACATATTTGCATGTATATAATATATATGATATGTGATGATCCAGGACAATTCACCCTCTTGTTCCAAGTCATGTCTACAACTTTACAACAAAACCTTGACACATTGATGCTGCTAAAGACTGAAACAGTTCTAAATAATTCCTTTTTAAGCTCTCTCGGTTTTTGTATTGAATGCTTACCTGCACTAGCATTCAATTCTGATTAGCAGATTCAATCGCCATTTGATCTTAATAAGTGGGAGGCATATTTTGTGTGTCATAAGCAGGTTGGAAACATATCAGATATATGAAAAGGCTGGTTTTCTTTTAATGTGAATGTAAACCGATAGATGGTCTTATTACAAGTGCTAAAGCAGACATTGGCATTGATCGCCTCCAATGATAAATGCTGCCTTGTCACAAGGACCTTACAAAAAGACAACTGTTCAAAGTGCCTATAATTGCTGATCAATAACCATGAACAAAATTGCTGATGGGTTTATTGGAAATGAGACAGGCTGAACCACATTACCCTTAATGGTGAGCATTTCTGTTGAATGGCTTTAATAAATGGTCAGTGTTAGTTATGAATAAAACCTGATTGTGACCCAGTGCTCAACTTTGGAGCCTGCAGTTGATGTTTCAGGATCTGTTGTGATGTCTGAAGTTGTCAAGCAGAGAATGTCCAACTGAGAAGTGTTGACCACAATCTGCTCTCTGCGGCAGTGAAACTGAACTGCGCCTCCAATCTTATATTGCTGAGCTGTCAAAAACGGAATGAAATCTAATTCAGTGCACAGCGAGCAAAACCTCTGGGGTCAGTTAGTTCAGTTAGAGGAACAGCTGGTTTGCACTGCTGAGGGAAGTAAACAGCGTGAGTTCAGTTTCCCACACTGGCTAAGGTTACCACTCCTTACCTTCACGCCTCGCCTGAGGCATGCAGACCTTCAGGTTAAACTCACCATCAATTCTTTCTTTCTCTGTTTCTCCCTGTCTTTCTCTCTGTC
This sequence comes from Chiloscyllium plagiosum, assembly GCF_004010195.1. Lineage (NCBI taxonomy): Eukaryota > Metazoa > Chordata > Chondrichthyes > Orectolobiformes > Hemiscylliidae > Chiloscyllium > Chiloscyllium plagiosum. The sequence continues at coordinate 38,465,384 of NC_057738.1, forward strand.
TCTGTCTGTGTCTCTCTCCCTCCAATGAGAGAGCAATCCTCTGGGATTATGGTAAATTCACTTATTTTAATTAAACCACTACCTCCACAAGTGCAGTTTGTGGAATCATGTGTCTCCCCATCTGGTGGATTTGATGGCGGGGGGAGGATTTTTTCGGGGATCCACTCCAATTAAACCCTTCTAGCCCCATTAGCCAATGAGTTCTATTGTCCAATTAATGCCCACTGAAGTGCCTCCTCTTGTAGCTGCTGGTATTAACCTGGTGGGTGGGGGAGTGGTCACCATGTTGCTTTATTTGTTTCTGGGTGTCTGGGGGTGACAGAGGGCACTCAGTGTCTGATTGAGGCACCTGATGTTGGGAAGTGAGACTCACTGAGACTGTCCCATAATGTTGTTGCTGTTGACTACTGTCTTCTCCCCGTGACTCCTTTCCCACCATCTCTCACCTGTGCCTGGGTCCCACTCCCCAAATACAAGGTAGAGGGAGAAGCTTTCACCACATTGAGAAATAATTTGAAAACCTGTGAGCTGTGGGGACACTGACCAATCGCACAACAGTGGGATTAGACGGGATGGCTAACCAGTGTCAAGACAATGGGAAGAATGTCCTGCTTCTGTAGTATACACCTCCTGTGATCGCTATGGTTCCTGTTTAATAGTGACTGAATAAGCAAACTTTGCTCCTGCAACATACATGTCTGTGCTTTGTCTCACGGTTTTGTGAGGTGAATTTGATGACTCTATTCATTTATGATGGGGCTCACTTTTGTAATGCGGAGTTGAGTCAATATACCTGACAATGATACCCTGCAAGGACTGTGAAAAACACTGCACAGGACAAACAGGAAAAAAACTGACTATACGAGCGCATGAACATCAATCAATTCACCACCACCAGACACGACCAGTACACTCTCATTTCCAACCACCCAGACAACAAAGGACACAGATTCAACTGGGATGATGTAACCATTCTAGCAGCGGCTAAACAGAGGGATGCCAGATAAATCCTTGAAGCCTGGCACTCCTACCCAAACTCAATCAAAAAAAACATTGAACTAGATAGCGAATGTGGATCACTTGTTCAAGAAGGGGAGTAGAGACAATCCTTGTAAGGGCCTGTGCCCGAAACGTCGAATCTCCTGTTCCCTGGATGCTGCCTGACCTGCTGTGCTGTTCCAGCAATAAAGTTTCAACTAGAGACAATCCTGGAAATTATAGACCTGTGAGCCTTACTTCAGTTGGGGTAATGTGTTGGAAAGAGTTAGAAGAGATAAGATTTATAATTGTCCAGAGAGGAATAAATTGATTAGGGATAGTCAACATGGTTTTATGAAGGGTAGGTCGTGCCTCACAAACCTTGTTGAGTTCTTTGAGAAGGTGACCAAACAGGTGGATGAGGGTAAAGTTGATGTAGTGTATATGGATTTCAGTAAGGCGTTTAATAAGGTTTCCCACAGTAGGCTATTGTACAAAATACAGAGGCATGGGATTGAAGGTAATTTAACGGTTTGGATCAGAAATTGGCTAGCTGAAAGAAGACAGAGGGTGGTGGTTGATGGGAATATTCATCCTGGAGTTCAGTTACTAGTGGGGTACCACAAGGATCTGGTTTGGGTCCACTGTTGTTTGCCATTTTTATAAATGACCTGGATGTGGGCATGGAAGGGTGTTTAGTAAATTTGCGGATGACACTAAAGTTGGTAGAGTTGTGGATAGTGACGAAGGATGTTGCAGGTTACAGAGAGTCATAGATAAGCTGCAGAGCTGGGCTGGGAGGTAGCAAATGGAGTTTAATGCGGGAAAGTGTGAAGTGATTCACTTTGGAAGGAGTAACAGGAATACAGAGTACTCTTGGTAGTGTAGATGAGCAGAGAGGTCTCGGTGTCCAGTCACATAGATCCTTGAAAGTTGCCAACCAGGTTGATAGGGTTGTTAAGAAGGCATACACTGTGTTAGCTTTTATTAGTAAAGAGATTGAGTTTTGGAACCATGAGGTCATGCTGCAGCTGTACAAAATTCTGGTGAGGCTACACTTGGAGTATTGCATACAGTTCTGGTCACCACATTATAGGAAGGATTCAGAGGAGATTTACTCAGATGTTGCCTGATATGGAAGGAAGATCTTATGAGGAAAGACTGAGGGACTTGAGGCTGTTTTCATTAGAGAGAAGAAGGTTGAGAGGTGACTTAATTGAGACATAGAAGATAATCAGAGGATTGGACAGTAAGAGCCTTTTTCCTCAGATGGTGATGGCTAGCACAAGGAGACATAGCATTAAATTGAGGGGTGATAGGTAAAGGACAGATGTCAGAGGTAGGTTCTTTACTCAAAGTAGTAGGGGCGTGGAGCATACTATCTGCAACAGTAGTAGACTCACCAACTTTACAGGCATTTAAATAGTCATTGGATAGGCATATGGCTGAAAATGGAATAGTGTAGGTTTGATGGGCTTCAGATTGGTTCCACAGGTCAGTACAACATTGAGGGCTGAAGGGCCTGTACTGTGCTGTAATGTTCTATGTTCTCAACCCCCATATACAAACCATGCAGATACAGAACTAGAAGTACCAACAAACAGAGACGTATAAATACCAGGCAGGACAGAACACCCACACCTTATCAAAGATGTAGTGGTGACGTCACTGAGTGAGGCGATGAAATGTTTGCAGAAAAACACACCAGCTCAGTGAATGAATGTACCACCTCATCCACAACCCGAGCTACAAAATTTTTCAAAATGTCTAGAGTCAATCTCTGTTTATATTAAATTAGAATTTTCCCAGATCATTAACTTGCTTTTTCGAAAAATCTTATTTCATGAGTCCATCCAGTTTTCATGAAAAGTACAAAACAGTGGCTGATTCTTCGTAGGTTTAATAGGTATGTGGAAGCAAAATCCCACGATAACGTTTATGATCAGCCCAATGTATTTTTGCTCACCTCTGGAACGTGGCGATCTGGTGCAGTATTCATTGTGCCTTGCTGCACTGGAGAAGGTGATGGTGAGCTGCCTTCTTGAATTACTGCAGTCCATTTGATGAAGGGGCACACCTATAGTGCTGTTAAGGACAGCGAAGGAATGGCGATATATTTCCAAGTCAGGATGGGAGTGGCTTGGAGGGGAACTTGCATGGGGTGGTGTTCCCATGTACAGTATCTGCTGAAAGTGCTTATGGATTTGAAGGTTTATAAACAAATACAAAGGAACTTTACCAGGGTTTGAATAATCAGTTATGAAGAGAAGCTGAAAATGTGTAGTGGTGTTCCGTTGTTCAGTGTTTGATTATGTGAGACTGGTACTGTGAGACTCACTATGTTTGGTTGATTATGCCTGGGTGTTGACTCAGAGAGAAGTAAACAGACACAGGGAGAACAGATATTTTGTGACTGCAGAAATATTTTAAAACCCTTGTTAATCAACCTGTCACACACCAAAGAAACTCGTGTCATCTCTGCATCATTCAGAGATACAGAATAGAGCACAGCCGGGACTGTTCCTTGTGATAAGGAGAAAGTTGAGAGGCGAAAAGGTGACCTGAGAAGTAGAGGGTTTTGGTAAGAGTGGTACTGTGAGACTCACTATGTTTGGTTGATTATGCCTGGGTGTTGACTCAGAGAGAAGTAAACAGACACAGAGAAAAAGACCATTCCCTCTGGGGACTGTGTTAGTAAGCAGAGACAATGGTTTCCAAACGATTGACAAAACGATGGAGAGGGGAGATGAGTAGACACCTTTCCACTCGGAGACTTGTGGAGACTGGGAAGGACCAATCTGGGGAGTAGGTGCAAGTTGAATCCATAAACAGCTTTGAAAGGGAGTCGGACGATTAGGTGAAGATGATGAACTAACAGGGACACAGACAAAAAGCTGGGATAAAGCAGGGATGGATTCTCCAGGAGGCAGCACAAGTACATCGGTATGAATGGCCCCATTCTGTGCTGCTGAGTTCCAAACCTTTCTGTTCATTGCTCACTTAGAAAAACACCATAATAATGATTAATCACTTCCTATTTTTGAACTATTTGCATCGAAACACTACCAGGACTGTGTAACATGAACATTTGTATCAAACTCTGGGGAACTGCATTGTAAATGTTACTCTGAGACATCTGACTGGTGCTGAAGACTCTATGGGTACAGCCGAGGTTCTTTTGCTAAGTTGGAAGTTGGGGTATATTGCTAAGAATGCACAAAGTGTTTTAATCCCATGACTGTACCTGAATTAAGATGCTTAATGTTGACCCAAGGTGTTGGAAGTGGAACAGTCTTTCTCTCTCTCCAGCATTTTACGCTGAACATAGAAGTCTCAAGAGAATTAAATTGGCTTTGACTATCCAGACAAAGATAAATATCAGCTGCTCACCTCAATTACTCACAGCTGTAAGATGTTCAGTTGACCCATTTTGCTTTTTTGAACATCTGCAGATAAAATTTGTAAGAAATTGAGAAATGAGAACAGGAGCAGGATTCTCAAGTCAGCTGCGTATTTCAGGGCTGATGTGGTTGTGGTTTTAACTTCAGATTCCTGCCCATTCCCCATATCCCTCAACTCTCTATTTGCTTCAAAATCTGTCTGTCTCAGTCTTGAATGTATCCCATCCCTGCTGCTGTAGGGGAAAAGAATTCCAAAGTCCAGTGGCGTCTCTAAGAGAAGAAACTCCATCTTGAATGGGTCACCCCCTTTTTCTCGAATCGGCACCCCCCAGTTCGAGACTCTGCCAAGGAAGAAAGCATCCTATAAGCATCCCCTCCAGACTGATCCCAAAATTCTGAGACCTAGGCCTCGGCTCTGACCTCTGCAACTGGATCCTCAGCTTCCTGACCCATAGACCGCAATCAGTGAAGATGGACAACTGCACTTCCTCCACGTTAACGCTTAACACTGGAGCTCCCAAAAGGATGCATTCTTAGTCCTTACTGTATTCCCTGTATACCCACAACTGTGTGGCCAAATTTTCGTATGAATGCCATCTACAAGTTAACTGATGGCGCCACCATTGTAGACGGGTTATCAAACAACAAAGAGTTAGAATATAGGAAGGAGATAGAGAGCTTGGTGTCATGGTGCAATGCTAATGATCTCTCTCTCAGTGCCAGCAAAACAAAAAAAACTGATCATTGACATCAGGAAGAAAGGAAGAGGACACACCCCTATCTACATCAACGGAGCTGAGGTGCAGAGGGTCGAGAGCATCAAGTTCCTAGGAGTGACAATAACCAACAATCTGTCCTGGATCTCCCCCATACGACAGTCAAGACAGCACAACAACGCTTCTTCATCCTCAGGAGGCTAAGGAAATACGGCATGTCCATAAGGAACCTCATCAACTTTTACAGACACATTCTATCTGGGTGCATAACGGCCTGGTATGGCAACTGCTCTGCCCAGGACTATGGGAAACTACGGAAAGTGGTGTGCACAGCCCAGACCATCATGGAGCCCAACCTCCCATCCATGGACTCCATTTACACTTCCCATTGCCCCAGAGATGCAGCCAACATTATCAAAGACCCCTCCTACTCCGGTAATACTCTCCTACAACTTCCTCTGTCAGGCAGAATAGACAGAAGCTTGAAGACACCCACCAACAGGTTCAGGAACAGCTTCTTCCCCGCTGTTACTAGACTGCTGCATAGTCCTCTCTAGCATTAAATCTAATGTTGATCTTGCTTTGTGCCCCTCCTGTGCAGCTGTAACCCTGTATACCTCTCTCTACCTAAACACCCTATGATCGGTACATCCTTGTTTGCTATGACCTGCCTGTACTGCTCACAAATCAAAACTTTTCAGTGTACCTCAGTCCACGTGTCGGCAATAAATCAAATCAAATTGATAAATCCTCTTTTTCAAGGCCCCTCAGAATGAACTGGGTCTCATTAAAATCCCCTCATTCATTCTTTTATATTCCTATCCATATAATGCTAAAGGTACCATAACCTTACCAAACCATAGCGCTGCTCTCGTTGGAGAGAGATGACTTTGGTGGTGGTTTTTATCTGAGGGCCACCACACCTCAGTGTGAGGACGGGTTGAGCAGGAGAATCCTTTACAGTAACCTCTGTCAGTTTGGGAATTGAACCCAAACTGCATTAGAGACTTGCAGCACAGCCAAATGAGCTTTTGTTTTAATCACTTGTGAGACATGGGCCTCACTGGGCTGGGTCAGCATTTGCTGTCCATCCCTAGTTGCCCCTTGAGTAACACAACCAACATGGGTTCAATTCCCAAACTGACAGAGGTTACTGTAAAGGATTCTCCTGCTCAACCCGTCCTCACACTGAGGTGTGGTGGCCCTCAGATAAAAACCACCACCAAAGTCATCTCTCTCCAATGACAGCAGCGCTATGGTTTGGTAAAGTTATGGTACCTTTAGCATTATATGGATAGGAATATAAAAGAATGAATGAGGGGATTTTAATGAGACCCAGATCATTCTGAGGGGCCTTGAAAAAGAGGATTTGTCAATTTGATTTGATTTATTGCCGACACGTGGACTGAAGTACACTGAAAAGTTTTATTTTGCAAGCAGTACAGGCAGGTCATAGCAAACATGGACATATAGATCAAAGGGTGTTTAGGTAGAGAGAGGTATACAGGGTTACAGCTGCACAGGAGGGGCACAAAGCAAGATCCACATGCTGTGGGTAGACCCACAATATCCTTAGGGATGGAATTTCAGGAATTTGACCCAGTGACAGTGAAGGAACGGCGATATCTTTCCAAGTCAGAATGGTGAGAGGCTCAGAGGGGAACCTGCAGGGGGTGGTGTTGCCATGTATCTGCTACCCTTTTCATCGAGGTGGGAAGTGGTCTTAGGTTTGGAAGGTGCTGCCTGAGGATCTTAAACCTTTCCTCTCAAGGAAGCACTTTGCAATTCCAGGATTCAGCCCCAAGAGGACCTTCTCTGAGCTGCATCCGAAGTCGTGAAGGAAGGAGCCCAGAACTATAACCCACACAGAAGTGCTGGAGAAACTCAACAGGTCAGACAGGATCAGTGGAGTCAGAAACAGAGTTAAAGTTCAGAGCAGTTCCAAAGAAGAATGATTGGACTCAAAATGATAACTTTGACTCTATCTCTCTCTCTCTTTCTTTCTTTCTTTCTTTCTCTCTGTCTCTCACTCACTCTTTCTCACTCTCTCTCTCTCGCTCTCTCTCACTATCTCTCCAGACTGGGGATCCAGGTTCGAATCCCATCATGCCAGGTAGTGAAATTTGAATTCAATAAAAATCTAGAATTAAAAGCTAGTGTCATGGTGACTGTGTAGCCACTTTGATTATTGTGAAAAGTAATTGGATTTATTGGTGCCTTTTAAGGAAGGAGATTTGCCGTCCTTTCCTGGACTGGCCTTATTTAAAAACTAATTCATGGGATGGGGGTGTCTCTGGCTAGGCTAGCATTCATTGCCCATTCTTTAATTGCTCGGGGGGCAGATAAATGCCAGCCATATGCTTGTGGGTCCAGAGGCACATGTAGGCCAGAATGGGTAAAGATGGCAATTTCCTTCCGTACAGGACATTAGTGAAGCCGATGGCAATTGGCAGTAATTTCGTGATCATCATTAAACTCCTAACGCTAGGTAGTTATTGAATTCAAATTCCACCATCTGTCACAGCAGGGTTATGGACCCATGGTCATTGGGGCAGTACCAGGATCTCTGCGTTAATAGGAAGCAGTGGGGTCTGCAGATGCTGGAGATCAGAATTTAGAGTGTGTTGCTGGAAAAGCGCAGCAGGTCAGGCAGCATCCGAGGATTCCTGATGAAGGGCTCTGGCCCAAAACATTGATTTTCCCGCTCCCTGGATGCTCCCTGATCTGCTGTGCTTTTGCAGCACCACACTCTCATCTCTGCGTTAATAGCCTAGTGATAATACCACTCGGCCATCACCTCCCCTATATGTGACTCCAGATCCACAGCAATGTGGTTGACTCATGACTGCACTCTGAAATGGCCCTAGCAATCTGTTCAGATCAAGGGGCAATTAGGGTTGGGCAATAAATACTGGCCAGGCAACAATACCCACACCTTTCAAATGTCAATGTTGATCTCTCTCTCTGCACCTTCTCTGCGGCTGTAACACTGTATTCCCCACTCTGTTCTGCCACCCTGATGCAATTTGCCTGTATAACATGCAAAGCAATACTTTTCACTCTATTTTGATACACGTGGCAACAATCAATTGATCAATCCCATAAAAATAACATTTAAAAAAGAGATGACGCAGATGGATTTATCCAGCACTTTCTGTTTTTATTTTGGATTTCTGGCATTTGTTTGAGACCAAAGCTGATTCCAGTCTTGCCAGTGTCCTGCAGAGTTGCCTGTAATCCAGGGTGTGACCGAAGGGAGTGGAGGCAGAATTTAAAACCTCCAGACTTTTTCTCATTTAGACTATCATCATAGTCAAGGATGCGCTGGACAGCTTTTGCTCCTGGATATTTTTGGTGCAGGAGTGGTTCCACTGAAATGCACTTGGGAACGCCATGCTGCTGGGAAATGGAGTCAATTCCTTTCCCGTGTTTCTATAGCGCAGCACGGTTCAAGCTTCAGAACATACACAGAGACACGAAGACATATTCATGATGAGGTGGTCACCCAGAGATGAGGGGTTTGTCTTGAGAACAGCAATTGATCAGGTGTGTCGTCTCTGACGTTTAGAAGAATGAGTGGAGGTCTCGTTGAGCCATATAAGATGCTGAAGGAGATTGACAGGGTATGTTTTCTCATGTGGAGCAATCTGGAATGAGAAGTCATAGTTTTAGGATAAAGGGTAGCAGGATCAAAGGTGATGAGGAGCAATTACTTCTCACAAAAGGTTGAATACTAAGAGTCCTGGATAGAGTGGATGTGGAGAAGATGTCTCATTAGTAGGAGAGACCAGGAACTGAGTGCACAACCTCAGAGTGAGGAGACAACCATTCAGAACTGAGTTTAGGGGCGATAACTTCAGCCAGAGGGTGGTGACTCCACAGAACTCATTGCCGCAGAAGGCTGGGAAGCCAAGTAACTGAGTGCCTTCAAGACAGAGATAGATTCAGTTCTTGATGGGTGAGGGAATTAAAGGTTATGGGGAAAAGGCGTTAAGAGACCTATCAGCCATAATTAATGGGCTGAGTGATCTTAGCAGAACCATGAATGGGTTGAAGAACTTTAGGACCATTTTAAAGGCTTTCAGATTTTTATGACACTCCAGCTTTAATTTCTCCCATTCCTTGAAATTTAACCGATGAGGAATTTGCTGCTGTCAGTACTTGCCTCTGTCTGCAGTTAGATCTGTAGATAACAATGCAAGTAACATGACCTGGGGAATTTGAGAGCTCCTCATACATCACTATTCAGATGGGACTTGCACCAGTTCTCAACCCTTCAGATAAAGAAGAAGACTGTGTCTTATTCTGAAAAACAAGCCCTTTGACTCTTAATCATTAATTAATGAATTTTCATGTAGAATCATCAAAGTTTCTTGCAGTCGTTTTTAAGCGATTAGCTGCCACTGAATCCACTTCTGCACAGCCTCTGTAAGAGTAGGTTTGACTTTGGTAATGAAGTTTCAATTCAGGTTCCCACACCACCTCCAATTCTCATTACTATTGGGCCCAGGGGCAACACGGTGGCTCAGTGGTTAGCACTGCTGCCTCACAGCGCCAGGGACACAGGCTCGATTCCTGCTTTGGGCAACTGTCTATGTGGAGTTTGTATGTTCTCCCCGTGTCTGCATGAGTTTGCTCTGGATTCCTTCCACAGTCCCAAGTGCAGGTTATGGTGGATTGCCAATGCTAAATTCTCCAGGGATGTGCAGGCTAGGTGGGTTAGCCATGGGGAATGCAGAGTGACATTGGGGTGGATGTAGACCATTCGACTCGTCGAGGTAACGCTTACCCTCTTTGGAGGGTCAGCGTTACCTCGATGAGTCGAATGGTCTGCTTCCTGTGGGGATTCTGTGACCCACTGCAAATCAATGTTATACCGGCATTTCTTCCTAAGGATATTACTGACCCCAACATGTCAGTGTGTTGCTGAAAAATCTCAGCAGGTCAGGCAGCATCCGAGGAGCAGGAAAATCGCTGTTTCGGGAAGGAGCCCTTCATCAGCAAAAGCTTCGGCCTGAAACGATTTTCCTGCTCCTTTGATGCTGCCTGACCTGCTGTGCTTTTCCAGCAACACACTCTCAACTCTGATCTCCAGCATCTGCAGACCTCACTGTCTTCCAAATGTCAGTTCCACATCCAGAACCTACTTGGGGGTTAGCAGTGGGCAACCTCTCCAACTCGATTTTGAAACCTACTGATAGAGTATTTTATCATTTATTCTTCCATGTGATGTGGGCGTCAATGGCTGGGCCAGTATTTATTGCTCATTTCAAGTTGCTCTTGAGATGATTTGCCTTCCTGAACTGCTTCAGCGCATTTGGTGTGGTTACGTCTACAATGTTGTTAGGGAGTGAATTCCAGGATTTTGATTCAGCCAACGGTGATGTATTTTCCAAGTCAGGATGGTGAGTGGCTCAGAGGGGAACTTGCAGGGTGTTGGTGTTCCCACGTATCTGCTGCCCTTGTCCTTCTGGATGGAAGTGGTTGTGGGTTTGAAAGGTGCTGTCTGAGGATCTTTGGTGAATTTCTGCAGTGCATCATGTAGATAGCACACACTGCTGCTACAGAGCGCCGGTGGTGGAGGGAGTGGATGTTTGTGGATGTGGTACCAATCAAGCGGGCTGCTTTGTCCTGATGGTGTCAAGCTTCTTGAATGTTGTTGGAGCCGCACTCATCCAGACAAGTGGGGAGTATTCAATGGCGGATAGACTTTGAGAGGTCAGGAGGTGGCCATTTCAAGTAAATATTGTTAAGTCAAAAAGTCCGCAGAGAGGTTTGTTTACTTTTTCGTGGCCTTAATATGGTCAGTGACATGGGGAAGAAGCAGAATGGAGATTGATCGTCCACATGGTTAGCTCAGCATGAAAACACACCATTGTCATTCTATCCAGGGCATCAGTCCAAAGTCCTACAGACTGTAAATGAAGGGTGAAATCACCATAATCCTCCCAGATCACTGGGCTGTTCTCTCAGCAGAGAGATAACTGGTGGTGGTTTAACCCTCAGATGAGGGGAGAGATTGAGAAGGAGACTCCTGCATGGTCACCTGGTGTGGGAATTGGACCCATGCCATTTTGAACTCATGCCATTGGCTTCACTCTGCATCACAAACAAGCTGTCCAGCCAACTAAAAACTAAAAGAACTGCAGATGTTATAATGCAGAAACAAAAACTGGAATTGCTGGAAAAGCTCAGCAGGTCTGGCAGCATCTGTGAAGAGAAATCATTCAATCTGAAACATTAATTTTGATTTCTCCCCACAGATGCTGCCAGACCTGCTGAGCTTTTCCAGCAATTTCTGCTTTTGTTTCCAGCCAGCTGAACCAACCAAGCCCAGGGAGCGCAGAGATGCACATTCTGAATGGCAAAGTGAGACTCTTGTCAATTGGCAGGCATCACTTAGTTCTTCACCAATGATAAGGTTCACCTGAACCTCCCTCCTTGCGACCAATGACTAAACAGCCCTTAAAATTCTACACAGGACAGAAGGCCAGCCTGAGTGGAGAGGGTCTTCTGGTCACAACAGGAGACTGTAAGGCCCCTTTGGGGTCAGTGAACCCAAGATAATGGAATAATGTGTCAATCAACTCTGAAAGCATCAAGTTTGTAAACCTGAGCTTTATATTTGAGTGACAAGATATGCTGGAGACTTGTGTGAGGCTCTCAGGTTATTATAACTCTAGTTATTGATGGAGAGACACATAACCTTTCTCTCTAGAATTGTCTGCATGATAGCTCACTAACAAGATGCCTTCGGGGAATGAACTTGTGTTGCTTCATTTTACACAGCAAGGTTAATTAGATCTTGTATGCAGGCACGATAGACAGACCATTGATTGAGAAGTTATCTAACCCCTCCTTTCGTCTCCTCATGACGGGCACGTACATGTGCAATCCAGATGTACGGATTTAAAATGGGAAGTGATGGATGATGCAGTGTTATTAAAATCAGGAGCGATGGCTGGATCGGTGTTATTAAAATGGGGAGAGATGGCTCGACCAGTGTTATTAAAATAGGGAGTGATGGCTGGAACAGTGTTATTAAAATGGGGAGAGATGGCTGAAGCAGTGTTATTAAAATGGGGTTATTAAAATGGGGAGCGATGGCTGGAGCAGTGTTATTAAAATGGGGAGTGATGGCTGAAACAGTGTTATTAAAATGGGAAGTGATGGCTGAAACAGTGTTATTAAAATGGGGAGTGATGGCTGGAGCAGTGCTATTAAAATGTGGAGTGATGGCTGAAACAGTGTTATTAAAATGGGGAGTGATGGCTGAAACAGTATTATTAAAATGGGGAGTGATGGCTGGAGCAGTGTTATTAAAATGGGGAGTGATGACTGGAGCAGTGTAACTAAAATCGGGAGTGATGGCTGGAGCAGTGTTATTAAAATGGGGAGTGATGTCTGAGGCAGTATTATTAAAATGGGAATGATGACTGGAGCAGTGTTATTAAATGGGGAGTGATGGCTGAAACAGTGTTATTAAAATGGGGAGTGATGGCTGAAACAGTGTTATTAAAATGTGGAGTGATGGCTGGAGCAGTGTAACAAAAATCGGGAGTGATGGCTGGAGCAGTGTTATTAAAATGGGGAGTGATGTCTGAGGCAGTATTATTAAAATGGGAATGATGACTGGAGCAGTGTTATTAAATGGGAGTGATGGCTGAAACAGTACTATTAAAATGGGGAGTGATGGCTGAGGAATGTGTTATTAAAATCGGGAGCGATGGCTGGATCAGAGTTATTAAAATGGGGAGTGATGGCTGGAACAGTGTTATTAAAATGGGGAGAGATGGCTGGAGCAGTGTAACTAAAATCGGGAGTGATGGCTGAAACAGTGTTGTTAAAATGGGAAGTGATGGCTGAAACAGTGTTATTAAAATGGGGAGTGATGGCTGGAGCAGTGTTATTAAAATGGTGAGTGATGTCTGAGGCAGTGTCATTAAAATACAGAGTGATGGCTGGAGCAGTGTTCTGGAGCAGTGTTATTAAAATGTGGAGTGATGGCTGGAGTAGTGTTATTAAAATGGGGAGTGATGGCTGGAGCAGTGTAACTAAAATCGGAGTGATGGCTGGAGCAGTGTTATTAAAATGTGGAGTGATGGCTGGAGCAGTTTTATTAAAATGGGGAGTGATGGCTGATGCCGTGTTATTAAAATGGGGAGTGATGGCTGGAGCAGCGTTATTAACACGTAGTGGAAGAATAAGAATTGGTTGAAGCAGTCAGCAGGTGAAGCAGCATCCGAGGAGTGGAACAGAGTTAATGTTTCAAGGTGTCGACATTTGTCCCAACCCAGTTAATTGTTTCTGTCCAACGCTGCTGCCAAGCGTGTTTTCCCAGCATTTTTAGTTCTTGTTGCAGATTTCTAACATGAGGTAGGTGTTAGTATCAGTCAAGCAGGGCATTGTACCTTGGGAAACATCAACCAACTGAGAAGTGTCATATCTGGAGTTGTACTTTTTTGGCCTTTCATATCGATCCAGAAATGACATTAGTGCATCAGCTTTACTTAGCATTTCTGGTATCACTAAACATTTATTTACTCATTTGTGGGCATCACCTGGTTGCCTGTCCCCAGTTTCCATTGAGGAAGGTGGAAGTGAGCTGATTTCCCATGTGCTGCAGGTAAATCCACAATGTCACCTAAATAGTCACTATATGGTTTGGGTACACTTCATTCCTGCACATATGCTGGGATAAAAGGTGTGCTTTAGATTTCAATTTTGTTTAGTATCTTAGTTTTATATATAGAATGATTTCTTGTTAACAGTCACACTTGTGTTGACAGCGAGTTACCATTGCAATTAGCTGTCACTGTGCCTTTAAACCGGTCCTGTTGCGATTAAGCTAAAGAACAAGACTACGATTGACAGTCAGGGAAAGTTTTTGTACATTGCAAACTCCGCCAAAGGTTAATACATTCAAGTGAGCCCTTTGCTAAGCCCAGAGGAGATATGGGAGCCTGAGAAACTTTAATCAGTTAGCAGGCACAGTGTGACTTACTTAAGGAGCCATCTGTTCCTGAACTGTGCACATTGTTGGATGTTTGCAAAGCAGATTTTTCTTGTGGTGTGTTTACTGTGGTTTGGCACCAGAGGTTCTGGGACAATGACAGATGACCATCCCCCAGAAAGTAACACGGTGGGATAGGACCTGGGAGTCTGAGAAGTGAAACTTTTATTTGTAGTTGGAGTGTTAAACACATATAGATGAGTGTGGAATTGATTTGGTATTTTATACCATCTAGATAAATTATCATTGATTCATAATAAAATGCTCACATTTGCAGCCACTTATCAGTGAAGCATATTCCATTGGAATATTTTACAGCTGGAAGTTTGCAATCCTGTTAGGTCAGGGGATTAAAGCAGGTAGACAGATCAAAACCTGTAATTCAATGAGGCAGCTGGGACAGAAAAATCTTGAGGTGAATGTTACCATCTTAATATCTGACTACACTCAGTTGATTCCTAACAATGATTTGTACATTTTAGTGATAGAATCTTTAATACTTTGGGAAATGGCTGATTGTGCATTCTCGTTTATTGAAGTGTGTAGTGTGCTATATGTCTGTTTTTAGCGTGTTTTTATACTTGTTAATTCTGATTTATTTGAACCTGACCCACATCATTCAGTTCAAGGACGTCGCTGTGTAAAAGAACTGTGTTTGACAGATTACAGGGAGGGAGCTAAAGCTGAGAGTTGATAGTACACTGGGTGGTTTCATCTGACAGTGTTGTTTTTACAATCATAATGGGACATGCCCATACCTCATGATATTTATTGAGGGACAGTCCACAGACTGTAGTTACCCGTTGATCAATGCTCAGATTTTCTCCATGTGAGGCTTGAATGTAAATGGCCACAAGCTTTTTGAACCCAGACTTAAAGTCTGCAATCTGCTGTTGCTAAGTACCAGACAATATCTGTGAGGCCTTCCTCCAAAGGTAAAGCTATAGCAAGACTTTTGAGTCATTTTTAAAGCTGTTGTTACCTTTGCTAATGGGGAGATGTTGGTGTGACAGTATTGTCACTGTCTAGAGACCCAGATTGGGGGCAAATTGCTTCACAGCAGATGGTGGGTTTCTCATTTTTTTAAAAAACTGGAATTGAAAGCTAGTCTGGGTACTGATGACCATGAAATGATCATTGATTGTTGTAAATATCCATCTGGTTCACGAGTGTCCTTTTAGAGAAGGAAATCTGCCACCCTTACCTGGTTTGGCCTACACGTGACTCCAGACCCATGACAATGGGCTTGACTCTTAGCTCCCTTCTGAAATGGCCTTAGGAAGCCACTCAATTCAAGAGCAATTAGCGATGGGTATCAAATACTGGCCTTGCCAGCAGTGCCCACATCCCATGGAAGAATAAAGAAATAATACACACTGTCAGGTATTGCCTGGTCCAAGGTCATGCTCCTTTATTAGCATCTTCTCATCCTCAGTGATGGGGTCAGTGCCTCAGTAATGTACATGTTTAGGAGTTAACGTTTCATCCTATTTTTAATGGACATCATTACAGCAGGAATCACAGAGGCATAAACATAGAAAGTCGGAGTAAGAGCAGGCCATTCAGCCCTTTGCGTCTGCTCTGCCATTCAACATAATGATGGCTGATCATCGAAATTTTCAACCCTGTTCCTACATTTTTCCCCTGCACGCTTTGATCCCTTTGACTCAAAAACTGAGATCATTGGACTATCGAGGCCTGCCTCCCATATACTGAGGGCAGTTTGGTGTCCTCTCAGCTCCTAATCACAAACTGGGTCCCTGCAGCTGAATTGGTTCCTTCCTTTGCCCAAGAAACCAAGAAAAAAAGCCTATTTGGTTTTGGAGAGAGAGTATTATGTGGGTAGCACGGTGGCTCAGTGGTTAGCATTGCTGCCTCACAGGACCAGGGTCCCAGGTTCAATTCCAGCCTTGGGTGACTGTCTGTGTGGCGTTTGTACGTTCTCCCAGTATCTGTATGTGTTTCCTCCCACAGTCCAAAGATGTGCAGGTTAGGTGAATTGGCCATGCTAAATTCCCTGTACTGTTAGGTGCATTAGTCAGAGGGAAATGGGTCTGGGTGGGTTACTCTTTGGTGTGGGCTGAAGGGTCTGTTTCCACACTGTAGGGAATCTTATGTGTCAGCTTTTATTCAGGAGATTGTGATACCTTAGACAGTGGGAAATGGCTCTAGTTTCTCCTGGGGATCGGACGGTTCAGCACTGAAAGCCAGCATGAGTAGCTGTTGTCACATGATGGTCATTTTGGCAGGGTTTATTTCAAGGGGATTAAGGTATATGAAACATTGGTGCAGAGGTCTGCAGTGGAAAACAATCCAGCAAGGAAAGTGTTCTGTTCTGTCAGTGTGGTATTTGGTAGGAAATGCCTGGTAGAGTCGTCTAAAATTAATTAATATTGATATAAAATGCATTCAGTGAGCAAGAATGCACCTTTGCTTACATGACATTAATACCAGTTCAATACTGTATGTCTGCTGGTTGCACATAGTTATTATTGGAGAAGCTAAACCATGCTTACTTTAATGGAAAGTTACAGGATTCTTGGGGCACTTGGTAAGGTAGACACAGGAAGGTTGTTTCCTCTTGCAGGAGAAAGTAGGACCAAAGGGAACAACCTCAGAATAAGGCAAATTTAAGACAGACGTGGAGGAATTCCTTCTTTCAGAGGGTTGTGAATCAGTGAAAAACTTCACCACAGAGGGCTGTCAAGATGGGATTATTCAAGGCCGAGGTAGATTTTTAGTCTGCAAGGGAATCAGGGATTACATGGAAAAGGCCGGAAAGTGGAGTTGATGATTGTCAGCTTATTCAATGGTGGAAGTGACTCAATGGGCAGAATGGCCTGTTTCATCTGATGGATCAACAACACTACAACCCACTGTTCAAATGTAACCTAGACTTTGAGGTGTTGCGATCATCCATGAGGCAGAAAGAGCACATGCTTGTGTTTGTTTCCATTAATGGTGTTCCCTAAACTGGCACTATCCAGAAGCAGCAACTTGAGGAGAACTGCACAGTATCATTGTGGCTTTATTATTCAGTCATGGGATGAGGGTGTTGCTGGCTAGGCTAGCATTTAGGGCAGTTAGGAGTCAAACAAATTGCTGTGGGTCTGGAATCATATGTAGGCCAGATCAAGTAAGGATGGCAGCTTCCTTCTGTCAAGGCATTAGTGAACCAGATTGGCTTTTCCTAACAATCGATTAATGGTCAGCATTAGTTCCAAATTTAATTTCAGTCTTTTTTTTAAATTGAATTCAAATTCCACCATCTGCTGTGAACGTGGATCCCCTGAACGTTCCCTGGTTAACAATCCAGCGACAATGCAACTAGGACTTCACCTCCCCTCTTGGCTGACCAGGAGACTCTCCCACTCATCATCTGGAAGGGTTTTAGAGGGCAGACTCAAAAATTATGGTGCTGGAAAAGCACAGCTGATCAGGCAGCATCTGTGGAGCAGGAGAGTGGACGTTTGGAGGGTAAGCTCTTCATCAGGAATGTGAAGGATTTTACAGATCACTCATTCACTTGTTTGGCCAGACTGCATCCTGTATGACCACCAGGCCCTGGGTGGGATTTGAACCTGAACCTTCAGGCTAAGTGTCAGGGACACTACCTGTTGCTCCACAACACCTCCTTGTCCTAGTGTAATAAGGTGTTGAAATGTTCCGGCTGTAAATATTCACTCGCTGTCTCTGATATTCACGGTGAGGCAGGGACCAAACAGGAATGTACTGAAGAAGTTACACGGGATTTGAAATGTTAACTCGGTTTCTCTATCCATAGCTGCTCCCAGAGCTGCTGAGTTTCTCCAGCATTCTCAGTGTTTGTTTCAGAATTCCAGCATCTGTGGTATTTTGCTTTAATTTGAGCAGCAGTGTGGGGTGGTTGGGATGGGTGGGAACCCAGGGATGGCAGGACTTGATGATCGTTTATCAGTTCTGCTTCCTGTCAAGTGAACGATCATTAAACTGGGGTTGTGGGGTGGGTGTTGGTGACACTTTCTGACAATTGGGGAACAATGGAGAATGGTGAATGGTTGGTGGGACTGGCTCCCCTCACAGTCACTGAAGGTAGTCTGTATAATTCTCATCTAGTTCCATGGAAAGAATTCTTCTGTCTTCCCTAAGTTATTCTCTTCCTAGAATCATAGAATCCCTACAGTGTGGAAGCAGGCCATTCAACCCATTCAGTCCACATCAACCTTCAGAAGAGCAGCCCAACCAGACCCAAACCCCTTCTCTACCCCGTAACACAGCATTTTCCATGGCTAACCCACCTAGGCCTAACCCACATCCCTGAACACTACAGGCCATTTAGCATGGCCAATTCACCTGACCTGCACACCTTTGGACTGTGGACTGAACTGGAGCACCCAGAGGAAACCCACGCAGATATGGGGCGAATGTGCAAACTCCACACAGAGTGTGTGTGTGTGTGTGTGTGTATTGGGGGTGGGTGGGGTGCGTGTGTGTGTGTGTTCATCAAGATAGGGATTCAGTGTCGAGGACTTCTTTTTAAGTTTGTTCTGGGAATTAGAGAAACACTGCAGTCATTACCCATCTCAAAAGGTCTTCCGACAACGGAGCAGGCTATTTCAAAGTGAGTTACAATGCATTGTAGTATAAATGTTGACTGAACATAGAAAATAATTCAACTTTTCTAATATACCCATTGAATAACTCAACCTTCCCATCTCAGCCACGACTTTCTATACACACATTGGTTACCAATCTCAATTCTTGTCCTGATAAAAGGATGTTTTACTCACTGGTGCCTTATAACAGTCAAATGAGAGACCCTGCTGTGTTGCAAAGGTGTGCAGAAGTTTAAGACATCCATTTTTTGTATCAGATGCTAACCCAGGGGGAAAGGCATTAAAAAAAACAGCACTACTTGGAAATGAATGTAATGATCACACTGGTCCTCCATTGTGAAATATATAAGGCATGTATATATATATATCTATATATATATATATTTCTTTATGAACTATATATGTCTGATTTGCCTTCACTTGGTGCCTAGGAGGAGTAGGCCAATCAGCCCACTGAGTCTCTCACTATTCATGATGGTCATTTCTGATCATCCAACTCAGTACCCGGTTCCCACTTTCTCCCAAACCCTTTCATCCCTTTCGCCCTAAGGACTACGCCTAACTTGTTCTTGAAAGCGTTCAATGCTTTGACCTTGCCGTAGCAGAGAATTCCATGGGTTCACCACTCTCTGGATAAAGAAGGCATGCCATGTGTCAGTCAGACTGGGTAATGGTAATGGCTACTCTCCCTGAAGTACATTAGTGCAACAGTTATCCAACCTTTTCCAGTATCAAGGCACACCTCAATTCTGTGGCACACCCGCGAATGCCCACGTGTGCCCAATGCTAAAACTCCGCACCTGTGAGGTATCAGAAGGCTATACTTGTGGCATGGGAGGTTTGCACCTGTGTGGTCGACTGGGGCTCCTGGTATCAGTGAATACCGTCTTCGATAATAGACACCGAGATTCCGGAGGCAAATTATCGCTCGGGTAAAGGCAGCACTACTCCTGAAAGCTACACTGCATGCTTCTTAACTTGCTGTGAGTCACTGCTTGGAGACCACTGGATTAGTGGGAGGGATGGTACAGACGAGGTTGGTGAGAGAATGGAGAAGCAGAGATGGTACAGATGCTGCTGTTGAGGGGATGGAGTGGGAGGGATAGTACAGACACTGTTGGTGAGGGCATGGAGAGGGAGGGACAGTACAGATGATTTTGGTGAGGGCATGGAGGGAGGGGGACGGTACAGGCAATGTTAGTGAGGGGGTGGAGAGTGAGGGATGGTACAGAGGATGTTCATGAGGGGGTACAAATGGAGGGATTGTACAGATGCTATTGATGATGGCATGAGGAGGGAGGGATAGTACAAGCCCTGTTTTTGAGGGGCTGGCGAGGGTGGGATGGTACAGGGGATATTGATGAGGGATGTAGGAGGGAGGGATGGTACAGAGGATATTGATGAGGGATGTAGGAGGGAGGGATGGTACAGGCACGGTTGGTGAGGGATTCAGGAGGAAGGGTAGGTACAGGTGATGTTGGTGAAGGGGTGGGGTGTACAGGCGCTATTAGTGAGCTGGCTCAGGGCTCAGCACTCCTGGTGGAGGCAGCGGAATGAAGATAGACTCTTTCAGTTCCACCTTTTTATTCTTTAAACTATTGAAAATGTCACTAGCTTGGGGCAACACTTGAAGCCTTTCACTGTATTGTTCACTGTAACAGGCAAGTGAGAATAAATCATTCAATTCAATTCAGTTCAATGTGTTTTATTGTTATCAATAAACTAACCATGGTGTTAGTCATGCCCGATGAACATTTCATTATGAGTCCATTGTCATTACTTATGAACCTTATGTGGATTGAACATTACATTGTGTGCAGTGGAAGTCTGTTATAATGTAAATGCTGGTTTCCAGAATGTGAAACTATCTTAGGGCAAATTAATAAGAGCATTCTGAATTTCTCCTGTTTTTAAATTACGAACTGAAGATTTAAATAAAGATTTACATCTTTGGGGAGTCTTAAGATCTCCATGTGATAAGCAAATATGCAGTGTGTTAAACTATGTTGTACCAGATGGCTACTGAATGCAACAAAACTCAATGTTAGATTTTTGCCTTCATTCTATGGGCAGTATTTTGCAGACCATCTTTGATTTTCATTAAATTAATTTTAATGGAAATTAAGTTCAATTCTGTAAAGTGTGAGTAGCATCTGATCAACAGTAGTACGGAAGGTTTAGAGTAATATTTTTCTCTTCGTCTTAGGTAATAGTTCAGATGATCAAATTGTTGTTTGTTTGGAATTAGAATTGACTGCTGAAAATGTGTTGCTGGAAAAGTGCAGCAGGTCGGGCAGCATCCAGGGAACAGGAGAATCGACGTTTCGGGCATAAGCCCTTCTTTAGGAATGAGGAAAGTTGGTCCAGCAGGCTAAGGTAAAAGGTAGGGAGGAGGGACTTGGGGGAGGGGCGTCGGAAATGTGATAGGTGGAAAGAGGTCAAGGTGAGGGTGATAGGCCAGACTGGGGTGGGGGCGGAGAGGTCGGGAAGAAGATCTCAAGTTAGGAAGGCGGTGCTGAATTTGATGGATTTGACTGAGACAGGGTGGGGGGAGGTGAAATGAGGAA